>NW_010168473.1:0-21557 GCF_000695765.1 Mesitornis unicolor
TAATTAATTACTAGATTTTACTACAATAATTAAAAATAAAACTATACCTTCTGCCTTTAGTTTTTTTAAAATTCTAGTGAGTGAGCCGATACTGAAAGTCTCATCTTTTTAACACAGTTTCTGTGTTACTGAAGTAATTACTCTACACGAATATAAACCCAAAAAGTCTGGAGTGAACAACATGGTTTCCAAACAAATGTTTACATACAAGTAATAATTTCACTGAATGGAAAATTGTCCTCTTTCTGATTTGCATTTCTGAAATTTTATATGAAACACTTCATTTTCAAATCTGTTTGAGGTAACAACAGTGACATATTTTTAACAGGACATCCTAATGCAAGAATTGTATTTGTACTTATTCATGCCTGGTCAAGCTCAAACTCCTACAGCAAAACTAAGCCGTGTTCAAAATTACAAGTTTCTATATTGACTGGGTTTTGGAGTTGTGGCACTGAGCTACATCAGTTTATGATAAGTGAAGATGATTGCGTGAAAACACATTCCTCTTACTGTACCTGTGGAATCCATGGGAGACCATGAGCACTTCTGCTCAATGCAGCACGGTAAATTGTTTTCATAGTACACTGAAGTTGTTTCCCACATGAATCACCGAAGGTCTTTGCTGATCTCCAAACTGTGTTTGATAGGGCTGTTATCAGCAACTCACATTAACCAGAACAGAGATGCTATCAGCTAGCGTTGCTATTTTTTTCTGTCATTTATAGAATGACTACTGTTTTCGTTACTACATATAGATGTCTGTGTGTATGTATACACATATATATGTATAAATATGCACATGTATATAAAATGGGTGTGTATATGTGTATTCATATTTCTTGGATAGGGAAAAAACCCAACATATTTTTATGTGGAAGTATATGGAGCTATGTATATTTATGTATATGGTATATGCATATTTTATGTCCATGTATTTCTATATATAATAAATGTCAATGGGTTTTCCTGTACGTATATCTGTGTATGCTTTTTGATTTATTTTCTATTTATACAGATATGAGTTTAGCAGTGAAGCAATATGGCAATAAAAACATAGCTTCCTGTACAAAGAACATTCTTACCCCATCAGTAAAAAAATGAGCTCATAATAGTTCTCAATCTCCTTTTACACTATGCTCTTCTATTCCACCTGCTGCCATATGTCTCCTCTGGATATATAGATGATCTCAACTCCTAAATTTTGTCCTTTGAATCATACTGCATCAGATTGCTAAAACTCTGTAGACAGTGCAAATGCCTGGTTTTGAGTCCTCTGCTGGTTCAGCGGTGCAGCTGAACCACAGATCTACAACATCTCACAAAGAAGGGCTGTGTCTACTAGAAATAGCAAAGCATGGGAATCAAAACATGTACTGCAGGGTAATTTCATTCTCCTAGCAAGACTGTGATCTTAGGCTGGTAAAACAGTCTCACAAGCTAGAGAGTTATAGCTGTTCAGTGTAAGGTCCAAAATGAACATAGTTCTGAATTAAAATAGTATTTCTTTGAAGCCTTTCTCTTGCCAGCTTCTAATCCTTACATGGCTTCTCAGGCTGCACATGTATCTGTGTGATACATGTGGTCTGAAGTGGACATCTGATGAGAGAGGCAGCAAATGTCCTCAGCTGTGGGCTGCCAAGAATTAACAGGACCTGGAGTTGTCACTCAATAAGTGTCACCCCTCAAGTAATCTGTCCAGAAACTATACAAGCCTCTCTTGAGCCTTTTTGTTATTTTGGTTTGTTTATTTGTTTGCTTTATTATTATTAAGATTTTATTTTTTGTTGGGGTGGGGTTTTTGTATTGTTTGTTTGTTTATTTTTAATTTCACTAGAATTTTTCTGTTTCAGATGATTTCACAAAATGTTTTGATTTTAAGCAATTGCCCAGGTCTCATGGTTTAACTCAGTAGGCAGCTAAACACCATGCAGACACTTTCTCACTGCCCCCCTGCCCAGTGGAGTGGAGGAGAGAATCAGAGAAGAAAGGTCAGAACACTCGTGGGTTGAGATAGGAGCAGTTTAATTATTTAAATAAACTAAAATAATGATGATAACGATAACGATAATGATAACGATAACGATAACGATAACGATAGTAATAGTAATAGAAATAGTAATAGTAATAACAGCAACAATGATAATAAAACACATTAAGTTGGACTTAGCTCATATAGCGGTCACTGGCTGTGCGTTCCCTACAGTCAATGTTAGGTAAGTTTATAAACATTGCACCGCAACATCTCCAGTGAAAACACAACGAACACAAGCTAGAAAGTAGGCCTTGGGGGCAGAATGACAGGTGAGACCCTCTGAGGATGGTGACCGTCAAGGAGAGAGACATCCCCAGTAAACTCCCAACTTTACAGTGGGCATGACATTTATGGTATAGCATAATTCTTTTGGCTATCTTGGGTCAGCTGCCCTGGCTTTTGCTCCCCCCAGCTTCTGCACCTCACTAACTCAAAACTGCTAAAGACCTTTATCACTGCATATTAGTGTGGGTCAAAAGCTAAAACAAAGTGTGTTATCAACTTCATTTTCACTAAATGGAGTACTGTAGTCTTCTCAGAAGTGCAGCTTTCCTGAAAAGAAAGTTGGTACTATAAATGTATCACAGCGAAATCAGGACACAGTCACATGCAAGCTTTATCTGTTTGGGATCTTCAAAGCAACCCCAGCTATAAACCCATGTCTCTTATTATTTCATTATTGGTGAACACTGGTAAGCAGGTTGTAACAGACAAAACATAAGGATTATTCTACACTGTCACAATATGTGTCTTTAACCTTGAGATGTTACAAGACATAAAGAGTAGGAAATGAATAATTACATTTTCTTGGAAGTAATTTCTTCATTTACAGCTGTAGACTGCGATGTGCTAAGATGATGATTCAGCTGACAGCATGGAACGTGATGAGAAAAGATAATAACGTGGCTGTAAGCCAAACCCATAAAAATAAAGTAGAAATTTTCCACAGAGTCAAATTTTCAAGACAGACATATGTGTAATGCTTTAGACTACATGTAGACATTTCTTGATATTGGAATCCAGTTATTGATAATTCTCAGTGCTGGCAGCATTTTGGGCAGATATGTTCAAGCTATAAGTAATTTTTTTTCATTGCATGGTTAGTAAATAAAAATATTGCCTCAAGGAGAAACTGCAAACTTTTCCTTCAGGAGCTATTCATAAATAACAAAAAATATCATCTCATGGCTCTTCTTTATTTTAGTCCATGTGGCCTTAACAGAAGAACTAATTGGAAGACTGTTATGAAAGTTAGAGTTTTCTCTTCTTCTTGCCTTGCTTTCTGTCTGCTACCTGGTCTCATAACCTTTCTGTTTCTGTAACACAGAACACATCTGTAAACCAATGTCACAATTTACCCCAGACACCTGTGTTGGAGAATTTTAACTTGTAATGGAAGAAGTTTAGATGATTTTCAGGATGTTTTACACCGCCAAATGGAATACCCTGCGATGAAGTAGAATGAATAATGGACATCACAGATCTTGTCTATTTTTATTGTCAGTATTGAGTGAGGAAGCACTAAACTATATTTTTGCCTTTCGTTATCACTTTATGGTTACTGCTGCCTAACACCTGTGGGAGCGGTGTCTTGATGTTTGATAGGCAAAGTTTGCAGCATGGACTGCAGCTGCTTCAAAACTGGATATTTCCCAGTATTCATTCAATCTATAATCATTACTACAGATGTTGCTACTTATCCTGCAATGAGATGTATTCTGTTGCAGTTGCTGTGGAATATGTTAGCACAGCTGGGATTTTCTACAATTTTTGCAAGATAGTCCCCCAGACTAAGTACAGACAATCACAAACACTTACATACACGTAAATGCACACATATGCATGCATGAATATTCAAAGAGTCACAGACGCACCAATTCTTCAGTTGCTTACAAGTCCATGCCCTCTGACTGTGAAGGTTTTATGAATCGGCAATATTTGCTTGATTTGCTGCTGATCCAATGGACACAGTGGAGTGGAAGATTTTATAAACACTTTAAGTAAACACAGTTATACAAGGCAACTCTAAACCTTCCTTTATTGCATAGATACAACCATCAGAAAAATTTGGTTACAAATATCTCATGGGGCAAAGATGTGCTTGCATCAGCCAAAGCAAAAGAAGATACTGAAAAAAACAAAACAAATTAAAAACCCCACATAAATAATGATGATGGTTATGGTAATAATAATAATAATGATAATAATAGATATATTAATAACAATAACAATTAATAAATTATTATTGCTAATTAAGGTAACATAAGCTTCTTGCATTTTTATCTTTGAACATGAAAGACATGTCAGAGAAGAAACAAGTGAACAAGAGGCAGACAGCACTATTTTTGACAGTAACTTATAAAGTTCTGCTAAGGGTTGAGGCACACTTCTCTGATTAAAATTTGACCAATTGTATATCCAATGGAGGAAGACATGACAAAGGCTGGAAATGAAACTGAAACACATTCAAATTATTAGTTTGAGATATATTTTCAGCACTGTGGGTTATTAATACTTAGATCAAATCACAAAAAGTCTGACACATTTTCTGACATTTGGTGTCTTCTCTAGTGTCCTTTTGTTGTGAACATAATCTGAATTGAGGCTTATAACTAGGATGTAGCTTTAATACGTACAGATTTGTTGTCATTTAATTGTGTAAGAAAACATCAAGACAGGAGATCTCTATATCACAACTGACTTTAGTAGCTGTAATTTTAAGTGAAAAAGTTATATTCTTTCAAAAGAACAGCTACTCTAATAGCTCTTAATGGGAGATGATGAGGAGTAGGTTTCACCTCTCTGATCATCTGAAAACTACATTTCTAATTAAGCTCTTGTCATAGCTGACTGCAGTGGGCAATACACCCCATCCTAAAACAAGTGTCAATATTGGTTGCCCTTCTAAAGTTATACATAATTCCCTTTAGATAATATGGGGAGCCCATATATCAAAGGTCCAAGTCTCAGATGTATAAAATTCAGTAGGCTTTAGCTCAGGCTAGAAGACTATTCTGAATGTTGTCCTAAAGTCCAGTTTCCTCCATTTCAAGTTTGTAGAGGCAGTATAGATTAGATATCCTACCATTCGTCTATTCACAAAATCTCTAAATCTCCAAAAAGTATAAAACCTTGTTCTGCAACAGCACATTTCCAGGGCTTCTAGCAGATCTCCATGACGATGTCATGGTTGTTTTCTAGGACTGCATGTACAAAAGTAGATGTAGGACTTCTCCTAAAAATCACTTTTCAGTATCACTAACTATGGCAGATAATTCAGCAGGCTGAACATCATATGGACCTATAGCCCAGAAGATGGGTAGACTTAGTTTGGATGTCCTCAGAAAATCAGAAATAGCTCTGTCTGAAAAATCCTACATAGAGGTATATTTTGATGCATGATGCAATCACATTTCCATCCATTTAAAATAGACCATGTTGATTTACTATCATTCAAGTTTCCTATAAAAATATTGTGCACTACAAAATCAAATGCCTCACAGAAGTCTAAGAATACTTCATCAATGATATTACCTTTATCAGTGTAATAATCAAAAGACAATTAAAGTAATCAAAAGCATCCACAGAGAGTTTGCTTGTCTTAGTTCACTGAATCTTATTCGTTCTGGAGACTGAGCTGTGAATTGTCATTAGTGTCAGGGGAAAACTGTATTTACACTTCCTTAAGAAATCAGTATTTTTTGTCTTTCAAGACTACTCTTTCACTATCTCTTTCACATTTTTGTTTGGTTTTGGCTTTGTCTGTTCTTTTTCTGTGGCAATTGAAGAATTAATTCCCTGCTGCTTTCATTATTAATGCACACAAGGACCATAAAAGAGAGAAAGCCAGAAAGCAGAGCTGCTGAAAAATGATTCTGAGTTTTGTTTTCTTTAAGGATGTGGAGCAGCAATGAAAATACTGTCATCATCTTCACACTCATTGGAATCCAACCTGAAATAGTGTGAATGTTTAAGTCATAAAGGATGCTGTTTACTTTGATATAATAGTGTATGTATCCATAAATTAAAAGCACCAGCACTGTGTACTTTTCAACACTCATTTCTCAACTTTCTCCTGTGCACATAGGCAGGTTATTTTGTTTCACAGGAGTATAACAGCATAATCTTTCTGTTAGACTGGCAGAGGAACAGAAAAACACATTGTAATCAGCCTTATTTTTACATCTACATATATTTAGTAGGTTTTGCAATGTGGAGCTCTAAGGTTCTCTCATCCAGGCATAAAAAAAGAAAGAAAGAAAGAAAGAAAAAAAAATAAAGCTTGCTATTTATTTATTCATTCATTTAGTTTCAAAAAACTTCTGGATTTCTGCTAGTTAATGAAAGTTCCCATATCCCTTTCTAGTGTTTTCTTTAGGGTGTGTTTTTAGTCATGAAGTTGGGAAAGTTAAATGACCCCATAGACTTAGATACTCAAAGGCAGGGACTGTTTCACACTTATTTGTGCGTTTCCATATCTGTTTTGTGGTCATGATGATTAAGGCAGTCTTGTGGATTTTTCAGCCAAATACATCCTTTAGACATGTTTCTATGGTAGAAGAGAACAGCATTATGGAGTCCCGTAAACAGGCCTTAGCAGAACTGCTCCATCCCAAAGACCTAACAAACTGACTGGCAGCATGAGAGTCCCTGAAGAAAGGCTGATAAATCTCCTTAACAGGCACTTTATCTTCCCATGGAAGGCCTGTTAGTACATGCTCAGCACGCACTATGCTACTGTGCACACACTATTAGCACAACTATACAGTTTCTACAAGAATTTTTTTGTTAAGCAGGAGTAGGGGGATGTCAAGCCATATTGGATGAAAGCCCTATTATACTAGGCAAAGTACATAATAGACCTGCCCTCTGGCACTCAGTGACATGTCTTTTGAGGCCCTGTGATGCAAATTGATTTCCTAAGGGTATGCCTTGGGTGACATGACTTGCTTTTTTCCCTTCACAAAAGGACGTTTCCTTGCAGTGCTCTTTAGCCCAGTGGGACTGAATGCTGAATAAAGCATTTCTCATTGTAAGAACAAGAGTAAGATCTAACCTTTAATCAGCACGTTGGTTCTACAGACAAATGTCAACAGGTAAGCAAGAAATTTCCTGTGAATGTGAGGTTAGCTGCTTATTTAGCTGAGAATAAAGCAAAGAAGACTTCAATATCTAGATAAAATGCTGTGTATATGGTTGGACATTTTTGCCTCCTCCCCTATCCCTTGAGATACGTTGGCAGCTGGGGTGATAACATGCGTCACTGCAGTATCTGCAACACTATCAGAGAGAGCAAGGGAATGACCACATCCCCATCATGGTAATAATCTGAATCTATTCCTAAGGCATCAGCATCTTCACTCAGCCACTGCCTGAATGACAGCTCAGAGTCTGCAAAGGCATCACAAGCTATCCTGGTGTGCCATGAGCAGTCAAGGAGGTTGACAGCTGTTAATAAAAATCAGCATAGCTAGCCACTTCTTCCAAACCATTTTTCAGTCATTTTTATATGTCTGTACTTGTATTTACACTATCTATGTGGTAACCTGATGTGATCTGTACAAATTAAGGAGAATTTCCATCTATGGCTTTTTGTGATAATTTTTTGTTCTTTCTCTCTTTTTCTTAATAGAAAAATCTGTCCGTCAAAGATAAGGTCTATTGTGCTAGTTACCATATAAATATTCACAAAGACAGTCACAGTAAGGAGAGAAAATAAAAGGTAGAGAAAACATTACTATTCCTAAGGGGATGAAATAGGGAATTATTAGATGACAACTGTAGGAGTGAGGAGGTCAAAATAAAGTAGGAAGTCTCTGACAGGGATCAGGAAAGTCTGACCTTCTTTTGTGCTTGCTTTTTAGGCCAAGGTTTATAAGACACCTTTAAGCATATATTTTATTTAAGCATATGATAATTTTTTAAGCCCTTTACTGAAATTTTAGTGGGTCAGACTTTTGTTGTTGCAGTTTATGACTGCTTTCAAACATGCTCAGGGTGCTGATACTCTGCTTGCATTTTAAACATCGGTTGTTCATATCAAGAATCAGGATGAGTTGAGTCTTAGGGGTGACTCCAAAGGCATAAACCAAGGAGGACTAAAGGATATAGCTGAAGCAAATTTGCAAGACTATTAAGGAAATCATACCTTGCCTAGCTTCTAGGCCGCAGTCATCTACAGAGTTTTTTTGTTTGTTTGGGTTTTTTTTGTATTTGAGGTTAAGTAAGCCAGTGGTGGGAGAAGTGATCTGTACTGAAGTTTATAGTTTACACACAGCTCAGGTGCTTGGGTCTATACCCATGACTTAAACACATACATTCTTGACACAGGATAAACTCTGTGCAATAGAATCACAGAATCACAGAACATTAGGAGTTGGAAGGGACCTCGAAAGATCATCCAGTCCAATCTCCCTGCCAGAGCAGGATCACCCAGACCAGGTCACACAGGAACACATCCAGGCGGGTTTTGAATGTCTCCAGGGAAGGAGTCTCCACAACCTCTCTGGGCAGCCTGGGCCATGCTCTGTCACCCTCACAGTAAAAAAGTTTTCCCTCATGTTCACATGGAACCTCCTATGCTCCAGTTTGCTCCCATTCCCTGTTGTCCTATCATTGGCTATCACTGAGAAGAGCCTGGCTCCTTCCTCCTGACACTCGTCCTTCATAAATTTATAAACATTAATGAGGTTGCTCCTCAGTCTCCTCTTCTCCAAGCTAAAGAGACCCAGCTCCCTCAACCGCTTCTCATAAGGGAGATGCTCCACTCCCTCGATCATCTTTGTGGCCCTGTGCTGGACTCTTTCAAGCAATTCCCTGTCCTTCTTGAACTGAGGGGCCCAGAAATGAACACAATATTCCAGATGTGGTCTGACCAGGGCAGAGTAGAGAGGAAGGAGAACCTCTCTCGACCTACTAACCACACCCCTTCTGATACACCCCAGGATGTCATTGGCCTTCTTGGAGCTAGATTTAGCTCCATTCACCACAACTCTCTGTGCTCGGCCATCCAGCCAGTTTTTAACCCAGCAAAGTGTATGCCCGTCCAAGCCATGCCCAGCCAGCTTATCTAGGAGGCTGCTGTGGGAGACAGTGTCAAAGGCCTTACTAAAGTCCAGGTAGACAACATCCACAGCCTTCCCCTCATCCACCAAGCAGGTCACCTCGTCATAAAAGGAGATGAGATTGGTCAAGCAGGACCTGCCCTCCTTGAACCCTTGCTGACTGGGCCTGATCGCTTGGTTGACCTGCATATGATGTGTGATGGCACTCAGGATGATTTGTTCCATCACCTTCCCTGGCACTGAGGTCAGACTGACAGGTCTGTAGTTCCCTGGGTCTTCCTTCCAGCCCTTCTTGTAGATGGGTGTCACGTTTGCAAGCCTCCAGTCGACTGGGCCCTCCCCAGTCAGCCAGGACTGTTGGTAAATGATGGAAAGTGGCTTGGCAAGCTCTTCTGCCAGCTCCCTCAGGACCCTGCGGTGGATCCCATCTGGCCCCATAGACTTGTATAGAGCATAACTTCATTTTGAAACAGAACTTTACCTCTGAGTTCCTTAGCCTAAATCCTGAGTAATGTCCCAGGAAAAACTTGAGTCTTCATCAAGCATAGGTTTTAGGGCATACAAGACAGAATTTACCAACAATGCATTCAAACAGCTGATCTGTTAGCTAAGTAAAGGCAGTAAAGCCCAAAAACACCACTCAGAAGGTAAATATGAACAGTTAAAGAGAGTTAAACACTCAAAATGGCTTCCACAAGGAACATTCGACTAAGCAAGACGTCTCAGTGTAGGTGAATAGTTGAACTTGAAGTCAAGGAAGTCCTCATTCCTCTAAAGATTAGACTTTACAGTTCAAGCACTGACTCAAATTCCTTGTATAGTCCCTTGAAGATTAGACTTCAGCTGTGGTTGACCTGGCATCTCTTACCACTGCCTAGGCACATGTCTTCCCTAACAGACTGTCACCTCATATTGAAGCTAGTTCACATTTCCTGAGCTATGTAAAGATTATTTAAGAAAAAAGACTGGGTAGATAAGAAAGTCCTGGAGGAACAGAAAAAGTAGAAAATTGCATTTAGGAGCTGAAAAGGAGGATGTGGTTATGCAAGGATTTTAAGGTGGTCAGTTTCAACATTGATAGGTTTACATGTTAATTCTATAAAATGAAATATTATACTTAGCTGTTTTTTTGAAGAACTACATTAAAAAAGACCCAAACAATTTTTCCCATTATCTTGAGGTTATTTATTCATTTGCAGATGATCAGTTTTTGGCCAGTAAAATGTCTTAGGAAACCCCTGTTCTGTTACTTGAATATAAATGCAGATATCCATTGTAAGTACTGAGTTTCCTGCCCAAGGTTACTTAGTGTCTTCACAACTTCTATATGCAACTCATGTAGTATATGGCAATGAACAAAATAAGTGTATCCCACTTATGGCTATAGATTAGGATTGACTTGAGAAACTGATGTTGTTTTCTTCTTTAAGAGAATATGAACTCACTGTTTTGACTTCTCTCAAAACTGAAGTCATCATCAAAATTTAAGACTCTTCTTCTGCTTTGTCTCCTTGTTGAAACTGCTCTGTTTTGTCTGACATACCCAACAGAGACAAGGACAGAGGGTTTCCACTTGAATGCTGCAACCACTTAGCTCTGAACAGAAGTTCAGCTGAGAGGAAGAAAAAAACGATCATTCTCAAATACACTGTACCTGCATAGGATATTTTGCAAAAACTACAGTGCTGCAAATATTAAAAAAGAAGAATATAAAACTCCTCCCATACATCGGCTGAATGTTTCAACCAATGGAAGATCGAATATAGTAGAATATGACCTATCCGCTGCTTCTTCCTATCTTTTTTTTTTTAATTACAAGGAAGGAGACACTTGATTAGACATTTAATTAAAAAAAAAATCATGGTTGTGAATTTAAAATGGAAGAGACAAATATTCACCATATACTTTTTATAAAAAGTGTCCTCAAGACTGCGAAATGTGGACTTTACTATGTGGCTAGAAGCCACAGATTTAGGCAGGAGGAAAGAGTCAACATGGCTTTTATAAAAGGAAATTATGCCTCCCTATCATACTGGAGCTCTATTACAGTTTCTATCAAGGGGACCCAATAGACTCTCTATACTGAGATTTTCAGAAATCCTTGGAACAGTGAAATTGTGAATTTGCAGGGAAGCACTTTCTAGTATTAAAATCCTGTGTCCCCAGACTTCACACAACGAAGTAAGCAGACAAGCTTCATAAGGTTAGAGGTCAGATATATAGAGGCAAGATACGCCCATTACAGCTGTTCACATAACTGTGCATTGCAGATCAGATTTTTGCTTCCAGACCAACTCAAGTTAATCAAGTAGCCTTTACTTTTCTGAAATGCAGGAAAGCATGAAATATCCATAGTTTTTTGGCATGCAGACTAGCACTTCACTCTAGCCTGTTGTCTTCACTGTGGATACAGATTTCAGCAGTGTTTCAGTTTATTATTTTGCACATCTGTGTGCTTTTCTACAACTTTATTGTCTTAACCATTGTATTGGGTGCCTGTGCCCAGGTGTTGGCAAGGAGGGAGTGGAGGGGTGAAGATGGGCCTGGGAAACCAGTCAAGTAAGGTGAGGTTTTAATATTTGCCTTTTTGTTTCCCACAACCCAAATCTGTTATTATTTATTTATTTATTTATTGGAGTGAAGGAGTTGAGGCTGTGATAAAAAAGGGGTGGCAGCAAGATGTTGTTTTAATAGTTTGTTTTGTTGCTTGTTTGTTTCTTACTACCAAATTTTAATTGTCAGTAAATTAAATAACTTTCTACCATGCTGAGTCTGTTTTGCATATGACGGTAACTATTAAGGAAGCTACCTGTCTTTTTCTCAACCCATGAGCTTTTCTATCCTGTTTTCTTTCTCTGCCATGTTGGAGGAAAGAGCGAGCAGCTGTGTGGGCATTTGACAGCCCAAGTCTCATCCACCATGGTTACCTCCTACTGACAATGGAAGAAGATTCCCTTCGCTTTGATAAGTGGATGTTTCTTTCCCTTTTTTGAAGATAATCATTACAGCAGTGGTATGAGAGTTGTAAGTTATCTAGTCACTGGGAATTCCAGCAGAGAATTGAATAAGGTTTGTTGTTTTTTTTTTTCCCTTTCGAAGTACATTAACTTCTCCCAGCTTGTCATGGAAACATTGTCTAATAATTGGCTTCAAGAGAACTGTCTAGCCATGCTGAACACTAATGATAAAGCATCTTTGTTTTGTAGCCCTAAGCATGAATTTAGAATCTCTGTTGCTATGTATGAAGTTTAACATTGAACAGAATATCACTGAAGAAAATTGATCCTATTAAATTTACCTGTTTTACAGGTGAACCATTTCATATCTAGGCACTAATTCTTGTGATATAGGCTGTCAGTAACAGGTAGGACGAAGCTCTTGCTTGCTTTATTGTGAATACAATCTCCTGTGATGGCAAAGTATCAGAAATATTTGCAAATGGTGTACACTAGTGAAGATGAGATGGATGGCAAATACCTTGCTTTTGCATGGTTTTGCACACAAACAGACACACATTCACACACACACACATTCATATACATCCAGGAACACTCAGGAAAAAAACCCTGACATTCCCAAGAGATCAAGGAACTTAATTTGATGACACTAATTATGAGAAATTAGAGCATCACAGAAGATAACAAGTAACATTTATTATTCTGCTTCTTTTCTTAGAGGGGACATTGCTGGGACAGCTGATCCCATCTGACCAAAGTGATATGCCATAAGTGTTAGTGCCATTAGCTTTGGTGGGAGGTTCTTTTTGCATTGAAGCTCTGATGATTGTCTAATCTAAAAAAGCTGAGACCAAGGCTCTTTTGATTCTTTGATTCTTTTATGTAACTTCAAATCCATCAGAAGAGAATATCACCTTTTATAAATATTGGGGAGGCATAGCAGAATAGCGTATTCATCTTGGCTGGAAAAAATCTGTTTAAAGATCTGTCTGTCCCAAGATGTAGACAGTAGATGAAAATGATCTCACAATAGCATGTTTGACTTTTTTAAAAAAATGATATCTCAACTAACTTTATAAAGTATCATTAGAACCAAATCAATTTAAAACATGCACTATAAATAAAACTTGTCTGAAAGTTGAGTGTTGGGTCAAAGAGACATGGTCTCCAGTAGACTTCACATCTTCAGAAGATTCAACTTCACATCTTCTGACTTTTTTTGCTGGACCTGGTTTCCCAGTACTTTAAAGTAAGCTTCCAATCACTAGATTGTTCTTTGCAATGAAAACTTGTTGGGTTGATCAAGTGAATATGTTTAAGGACTTCTATGAAATTATGCAGGACATGAAAAGTGAGATTATTATGATGATGTGTAGGTAGGGTTGGCTTATGAATATCTGTGCAGCTCTCTGATGGTTTGATAATGACAAAGCTACAGAAGTTGAGATTAAGTGGATACTGCACTTCACATTGACCAGTGATAGAAAATATGCTCAGATACCTCTAAAAGTGCATTTGGAACTTTTTTCAAAATGTTTAGATGTTCACATACTGAAGATGTTGAAAATGCTGTCCAAATAAAAACGAGGACTAGGTTTCCTTCTTTTTCAGTCTATTAAAACATGTTCTGTTCATTGAATTCCTCCTCAGTTCCCTATCTCTAGCTGGGAGGGTTTGCAGATCTGGACATAAAGTGCAGTACTACTTTAGAAAGACCTAAGTGGGTAGGTAGATTAAAGGCCTCTAGTAACTTTCTTCCCTCTCCTACTGAATTTGTTCCTGGCTTGATGTAATATATAGCTCACTTTCTAGTTTTACTCCCAATAGAAATGTAAATGTGACAGCGAATTACCACTCTTAAGGCCATTTTTTCCCCCAGTTTTAAAGTAGATGAAGTGATGAACACCTTATGTCTAGTGATGGTCTCACCCTGAAGAAAATTGGATGCACCAGCAACATTGTCAAGGTTCAGTATCTTTTTTCATCTCTTTTCAACATGAAGACTATAGTTCTTGCGTACTATATGGAATGGCAATTTCAGCTGACATGTATTTTTGCCCCCCTTGAAGGGAAATAAAGGAGAAAAAACCAAGATCTTAAGAAAACAGTCTTCAATTACAAGCTCAAGAAAAAAAATCATCTGGCTGAAAGTTCAGTTCTCATCTCAGTGTCATACATTTACTTTCTCTGAGGTAAACTTTGAGAGCAAATTATATAACTCCTCTACTTTTCACTTCTTCATTTAGAAAAATATAAAGCGTTTACATTTTCATAAGTGATTAATGAATGTAAGTGATCATTTTGATGGACTGAGTTTTCCAGTGGTGATAATGAGTATCAAAAAACAGCATGCCAAAAACAGTCAGCCAAAAATGAAGCTACCTAGAAGTGACTACTTGCATGTTAAAGTTTAGATCATTTGATTTATAAAATTATAAAAGTTTAGCTTCAATTTTGCTTTGGAGATTATCTACACAGTCTAGTAATTCACATCAGTGTCATGTAAATTAACAGCTAATAATGTTTAAGCTTCATTTTGATTCCCCAGAATCAAACAACAGTGAATTAACAGTGGTTTTAAATATCCTAAAATCCTCTTGTTCAGACAATGAAGGAAAGAGAGGAAAAACTTCAGATTTTGTAATCTATAGAACTGTTTCTTATCTTAAGTTTTGTCATAGCTACATTTTCACTCTCTCTTGTGTTTTGATTTTGCAGCAGATCTGATTCGAATAGGTAAAGTGAGAGGAGTGAAAGTAAGCAGAGGAGAAAGCATTTCGCTAGTTATTTTCAGCTCACATTTTTGTTTTCACTTTGCATATGAAAAAGAAGAAACTTAGTGAGCCAAACAGGATTTTGTCAAAAATGTCCATTTGGGTTCTAGTTCACTGTACCTCAGTTGGAATTAAACAGGCAGGGTCTTGGAGCCAAATGTTTCAGTTCCAGCTAGGCACCTGATCACCCTGCCAGCTTCAGTCCTTACTTACCTGATCTATGTTTCTCCCACACAGTGCACACAAAGAGCTATACACATATCTGTGAGTTAGCATCTGTATACATACATACATATATAAGTATATGTATTCATACATATAAATAGATGTGTGTGTGTATATGTATATGTTCATACATATAAATAGGCATATTTATCCCCTGAAAACTTTGTGGAAACTATAGCAATGAATGAAAAACAGAATGATTTCTGCTACTGTTAGTAACAAATAAACACTAACAGTTTAAAAAGCAGAAGTAAAACCAATACTTTAAAAGATATATTTTCTTTATTTAAAAAGATAGTTTGCAATTTTGGAAGTTCGTAATACTAGCAGGTTTTGTTGTCGGTGGATATGGATTCCTGACCTCAACTTAACTGCAGATAATGTCAGCTCTAAGTGAAGACTGTGTCACATCCTAATGAATGATGGGTTCTCATGTTTTCCTTACCTCTCAGCTGTTCCATAGTGATTTGGCCTGCCAGGACACAAAGATTTCAATACTTAAAAAAATTCTAAATGGGATATATTACCACAGAACATCTCCACAGCTGCAGAGGCAGCCCTCTGCTATACACTGCCTCTTGTTACAAAATGAATGAAGTTCAAGGTCTTGCATGTTCTCTTCAAAGTATACCAGCATTTGGCTTAGGATACTTAAGGAAAAAAACATCACCTAAATCTTTGAGATGAAGACTCCAGTTGACAGTTTCAGTCCTTCAGCAAACGGGAGCTGTCTGCAGGTACAGGAGAGCAAATGAGAGAAAAATTGAATATTTTCAGGGGGCAGTCCAAGGCTGCAAAGTAATTCACTTCAGAAACTTGGAACTGTCATAAGTGTCATCACTTCTCACTCTAAGTGCTTTCTCTAACAATACCTAACAACACGCTTCTGAATAAAAGGAAAACGCAAAGCAAAATAAGTCACATCATTTCAGGTACTTCTCTCTCAGCGGTGGTTTAGAGAAAAATCAACAGTTAAGTATTGTTAGTTATATAATTTAAACACTGTGGAAAACCTTTGAACACTATAAAAATGGTCTGAAATAATAAGAAATTAATAAGAAAGGAATAAGAGTCAGAATAAGATTTAGAATAAGGAATAGAATAGAATAGAATAGAATAGAATAGAATAGAATAGAAATTGAAATTGAAATGTTTAATTGAATATATGAAAATGGTACTATCTCATGTGCAGGAAGATAAACATTCTATTTGTTGTATTTAATGACCTTAAATCTGAAGGCAAAGCATGCACTGGCTGCACTCCATGATCACAGAATCACAGAATCATTAAGGTTGGAAGAGACTTATAAGATCATCAAGTCCAACCATCAACACCATCATGTCCACTAAACCATGTCCTGAAGTGCCACATCCACTCACTTCTTGAACACCCCCAGGGATGGTGACTCCACCACTTTCCTGGGTAGCCTCTTCCAGCATTTGAACACTCTTTAAAAAAACTTTCAGGAAATAATTTTTTCCTAATATCCAATCTAAACCTTCCCTGGTGCAACTTGAGGCCATTTCCTTTTGTCCTATCACTTGTTACATGGAAGAAGAGACGAACATCCACTCCACTACAACCTTCTTTCAGGTAATTGTAGGGAGAAATAAGGTCTCCTCTCAGTCTCTTTCTCTCAATATTAGTATTTTCTTGTGTTCTCCAGTCTGCCGATGTGCAGCCACCTGTAATCGTACGGCTTCTTATAATTTTTGTAATGTGAGATTGCATTTCTGTGGTGGTTATACAATGCCCAGTAAATATTAAGTTTTATTTCTACAGTGGAATTACTCAGTCTTACCGCAGTACAGGAATTGTGGCTTCTAAAAGCTGTCAACACATGTTTTGTGTTCATTGAGTGTAATATATAGAAGGCATAGAGTTGAAATAGGTCGGTATAGGGTTCAGTAGGACCTGGATGTGACCTGTTCTTATCTAAAACATTTATCTCTTCCTATCTGAAATAAATGTGGACTGCCTTCTTATGTAGCTCTAGTACTGTCTCTGTCTGTTAACAAGTACAAGAATCATTGCCTTATTTCCTGCATACTTCTTCAGTGCTTGTTTCAGAGCATATTTTCATGTTTTCCCTCTGACTAATGAGCCATTCTTGTCCTATTCCTTTGCCAGACTGCATTTCTAGCTTGTTTTCTTCACTTTAAACACAAAATTACTTATGGCAGTGAGAATATTTTCTTTTAATCCTATCACAATTTCATTGTACATGGACACAGACATTTCAGCTTTCTGCTCTCACTGACAGCTCTGGAAAGGCTAACAATGCAAGTCTGCCTAAGAGTAAAAGGAGGGGAGGGGAAAACTTTAAAGGCGCTTAGCTTGCTGCTTGACTTTTGATTCAATTTTTCTGATGTTTGTTGCTATGTCAGATATGTGTCAGATTCAAGAAAACTAAACATATCTAAGAGTGAAAAGCATTTTTATGAGCAATTTTTTGCTTTGCCCTACACACATGAACTCTGCTCTGGTCTCACTATCTAAAAAAAAAAAAAAAAAGAAAATTCCTTATCAAATCCCAAACACTGCACTCAACAACCTTATTTCCTGGAGAAAATCTGAGGTAATAAATACAGTGTTGAAAAGAGGCATGATGCTTTCCATGCTCACACTGTGCCCTTCTCCATCTGTAAAGTAATCCCCACTGCTGAGGCACAACAGTAGCATAGGAGGGATGAAAGAGCCACTCTTTGCCAGCTCCTGTTCCCAGTCCTCTGTACAACCAGTACAATGGTGGAGCACAAAGAATTCATAACAGGTTGTAGTGAAGCAAGCATGAAAAAGACTGAGGAATACAGCTCTAGTGGGAGACATGCAGGTGGAATGTTGTTCCTTCTGTACTTTACTTGAAACAAATCATACAACAAAGAACGCAGTAATGTCCTAAGCAAGTTGACTAAGTATATGCAATCATATGAGGCTTAGCTGCATTAAAACTTCTGCAGGTGCTACCTTTTTACAGTTTAGTTAGCTCTCAAATAGTTGTATTTGGGTTTTGGCAAGATGTGGATTTGGTACAAATGTAGTTGGCAAAGGAAAGCATGTTATAAATCATTTACCATTGTGCATGATCCCTTTTTTAGCAGGAGCTTCATATTAAGTATTCTATGATATATAAAGATACCTACCGTGACTTATCATGTGTAGTGCTCAGCTGTCTGTAAATCACACATTACAAACCTCCTCCTCCAATGCATACTTTGTAGAAATGGAAGACTGGCCTGAAAATTTCTTAGGCTCAGACTATCATGAAGCTCACATCAAAGCTGTTATGATACCACCGTCTTGTAAAGATACTAACTGGGGAGACCCATTGGGAAGACACTGCTCATGAAGCATAAGTCCTTTTTTTTCTCTCCAGGCCTCAAAATTTACTGGGCTGCTACTAATACTATTTCGCACTGAAAGAAAAAGAAAAAAAGAGAGAGAAAACAAAACCATAACACATTCTTAAGCTATGTGTCATGGAAAGTAGTCTGCAGGGGAGGAAATAATCCCAAAACAACAACAAAAAAACCCCCCAAACATTGTGAAGGCTTATGCAACAATCAGCTAACTCATCATAATGAAATCAGATTTATTTGCACACATTGCCATTAGTCCTCCAAGCAAAAAAAATTAGTTTCTCCGTTAAGGTCACATCAGCAACTTTGGGCAAGTATTCTGTTCAGCTGAGCCACACAGTATTTCTGAAAAATTTTGAAGACCGCTGTATTGGCAACCACTAAGACAAGAGATGCCCACTTAGAGGCTAATGAGCTGGGATGTGAATTTTATCCCACAAAGCTAAGTATGACAAATGAAGCCCAGGGAGATGAAGCAGGAAGTGTGAAAGACATGACAATTGTCAGTCTGGTATTTTTTTCACTCTCCAGACAAATGAAAAGGATGTGATAAGCATATCTCTGTTCTGTTTAACATGGGCAGTTTCAGCATTGTCTCTGCAAAGAAAGTAGCTATAGCTCTGTGGATCTTCTTTTGGAAGAGGAAACACCTGAACTGGATGAACAGTTTTATTATGAACTGTTATGAGTAATAAAACCAAGAAAAGTAGGGATTTTGTCCATTGCAAATTAGCTTAGGAATAGTCTTTCTTTTAATTGTGCAATGGGCAGTAAATAAAATAAATCATAAAATCATAGAATACTTTGTGTTGGAAGGTGCCTTTAAGGATCATTAGGCCCAACTCTCCTGCCATGGGCAGGGATGTCTTCCCCTAGATGTTGCTATTCATAGTCCTGTTGAATCTGACCTTGAATACTTCCAATGATTGGGAATCCTAACTTCTCTGGGTAATCTGTTCCAGAGTCTGACCACCTTTACTGTAATAAACTTCTTTTTTTATGTCCAGTCTAAATGTAACCTCTCAATTTAAAATCATTGTCCTTTGTCCTGTCACTACAAACCTTGGTAAAAAGTCTCTCTCCATCATTCTTATAAGTCCTCTTTCTATGTTGAACAGCTAGTAAAAGGTCTCACCCAAGCTTTCTTTTACTCAGGCTGAATAATCCGAAATCTCTCATCTTCTCTTCACAGGGGAGTTGTTCTAGCACTCTAACTATTTTTGTGGTCCTTTTCTGGACCAATTCTAAGAGATCTTTCTTGTACTGAGGGCCCCAGAACTGGAAAAGTCATCAGTTCTAAATTTTTTCTGTGTGCTGGTTTTGGCTAAGATAGAGTTAGTTTTCTTCATAGTAGCTAGTATGGGATACTGTTTTGAATTTGCACTTAAAGCAGTGTTGATGATACAGAGATGTTTTTATTACTGCAGAGCAGGGCTTACACAGCATCAACGCCTTTTCTGCTTCTCACACCGCCCCCCCAGCGAGTAGGCTGAGGGTGCACAAGAACTTAGGAGAGGACACAGCTGGGACAGCTGACCCCAACTGACCAAAGGGATATCCCACACCATATGATGTCATGTTCTGCATATGTGATGGCATTTTGTCTTCCTAAGTAACCATTGTGCATGATGGACCCCTGCTTTCCTGGAGATGGCTGAACACCTGCCTATTGATGGGAAATAATGAATGAATGCCTTGTTTTGCTTTGCTTGTGCATAGCTTTTGCTTTACTTATTAAACTGTCTTTATCTCAATCCATAAATGTTCTCACTTTTACTCTTCCAGTTCTCTCCTCCATCCCACTGGGGGAGAATTAAGTAAGTGTTTGTATGGGGCTTAGTTGCCAGCTGGTAACCACAGCTGGCAACTAAGCCATGACAATCTTTAACTAACCATGACAATCTGTAACTATCAATGCTACAGGAAATGATCAAGAATAATCCTGTAACCCATGAGTAACTGATAACATTTTAAAAATTAATATTGTGTGCTAGAAATTCGCACCTCAGAGAATGTTTATAATCCTTTAGTTATAAGTAGGTGAAAGTTTTTGACATATCATTTATACAAATTACTACTAATTATTATATACAAAAATATTTTGAAGTCTTTTGAGGGAGAGGGCAGGAATGATTATTCTTAATACAGAATACCTTACAAAACCAGTTTGGAGTTCATCCTCACTCAAATATGTATTGGCAAGAAATGAGACAATCCTATGAACAGCCATGAAAAAGAGTGAAAATTTCAGGCTCTCCTTCAGTGCACAAGACTATAATTTATAAAACTGTAGTCTTGACTAAAGGATGATTTTCTGTTTTAGGTTTCTTTACTGTTGTCTTTTGTATTTCTAGAAAAGGAACAGATAAGAACAGAGATCATGGTTTGTTCAAGTTTTCTGCCAAGAGGAAAACCTGGCCATTGAAGGCTTTCATACAAAGTGGCAAAATGTACCGGAAAATGAGCACAATTGATGAGAGTATTTGTTCAAAAGAAAATGAAAAGAAGGCTGGAAGCCTCTGTGTGATCTTCAGGACTGGTTTCAGCATGGGAAAATTGCATATAAAATAGCAACAGCGATATAAAAGAACAGCATGCGTGAAGAGGAAAGATGACAGAAAAGAAGACGGAAATAATATATACAAGAGCATCTGCAGAGCAAGCAGTAAATACAATGAAATTTTTGTATCTAATCCAGCTAGAAAAAATTAGTTAAATCAGGGAGACACAAGTGAAATATCTGTTCACCAAAGCAGGAAACATGGGCAACACAGTGACAGAGTAAGAACTGCTGATACGGCATGTGAAAACTGCTAAGATGAGATCACAGGAACAGGGTACACTAGAGGGTATGACTGTAAAGCAAGTTGTGATTGGTTTTCTATATTCCTTAAAAATATAAATCAGTGAGGCAGTCACTACAGGCAACTTTGTTTCTTGATTTTATGATATTTTGAGAAGAGAGAAAGGATTTCACAAATTCAAGAGAATCTGGACAACAATTTTAGGGAGGCTTATACTGGGATTTCTACTGGCAATCAATCCAATATTGGCAGATGTCTCTTGTAGAACTAATAAGATTCCATTTTTGAATGGACATAATTTTTGAGAATATCACAGAATCACAGAAACACAGAATCAC
>NW_010168474.1:0-13349 GCF_000695765.1 Mesitornis unicolor
GGCTGGGGCCGCGTCACCTGCACCTGGGGCCACCCTAGTCAGGGCCAGTGCCAGAGAGCGAGCAAGGCATGCTCTGCACCCCCCTTACATACATGAATTTTCAGGGGCACTGATTGGCTTGGCCCTGGTCAGAAGTGGGTCTGTCAAAGGCAAAAGAGGAGCTTTTCGGGTAGCTTCTTAAAGGGCCATCTCCATAGCCCTTCCCCCATTACCAAAGACACAACCAAAAAAACCCCTCACAGAAAACCCAATAGAAAAGTAAAATATAATTAGTTATGTTCTTTGCTATTTTATAGTATTATTTTACCTTTTACATGGGACCTTATAAAATAATTTGAAATTAAGTACATTATTTGAATGTTAACTCTTACTAGAAATACAGTGCTAATGAAGCCTGAGATTTTATAAACTATATTAAAGTAATAACGAATGAGAATAAACTTTTACATCTGACCAGAAAAAGATCAGAATGTGGTAAAGTTCAGTCACATTTATTTATTACCATCTCAGAGCTTATCCTCATATCTGATTTTAAGTGACAGATCTTAATAAAACACAGAGGTATTTTTTAATGGTTTTGCATCAACTATAGCTATCTGTAGAAAAATGCTCATACAGTACAGAATAACAAAGTCTGAGAGGTGAACAAATGCAAAATTATTTGAAAATCTTATTTATATAGAAGAAGCCAAGTCTTGGCCTACATGAAAGAAAAGAGAAGACATACATTCATAAAATAGTACCATGATTTAATGAGTTTTGCACATAACTACTTAAGCAGTGGCCAGCAAACCCTTAGAGCTACTATTTGCTATGTTTGAGAGCTCACACATGGCATATACATCAGGATTTTGGATTAAATAAATAATAGATAAATTGGATCTGAATCTCTTATAGACTCCGAACTTCACAAAAGTTGTGAACTGTGTGAAGAATGTTCAGAAAACAAACCAACATGAGAATGATAACAACATGACCAAAACCAAATAACAAAATAGGCGCTGCTTATTTAGAAATTGAGAAAACTTGAAACTGTAAGTTTAAGAGAAAGGATTAGAGATGTTCTGGTCCCTGGAGCTCAAAAAGATAAGAATAGTTATAAAAGCTAGCAGGTTTCATCAGCAGAGTATCCTTTCTTTTAGAAGCAGCTTGAGACATATGTTAGGAAGGAATCTAGAAGTCCTGCATGAGAAGTGTTAACAGAAAAGTTTGTCAGAGAAGTGTATTGATCTTGCCTGGAAAACCATTGTACATCAAGGAGTTGGTGATCCACATAACAGTTGATCATAGTACTTCTAGGTCTGTGCTGTCCTGAACGTTCGGCATGGCCTTCAGGCTTCTTGTGGTGCACAAATCCCTTGGCTGCAGGATGAGCTCCGTAACCTCACTGTAGCAGAGGAGCCTGCAGGCAGCTCCGGCTTCGTACGGGTGATTATGTCATCTGAATGACCTTGCCTTTAACTAAAAGTGCAGCAAGAAATTCTTATGCAAACAGAATTTCTGTTTGACTTTTGTCATGATTTATACAATTGCTCTATCACAGAATCACAGAATATTAGGCATTGGAAGGGACCTCAAAAGATCATCTAGTCCAATCCACCTGCCAGAGCAGGATCACCTAGACTAGATCACACAGGAACACATCCAGGTGGGTTTTGAATGTCTCCAGAGAAGGAGACTCCACGACCTCTCTGGGTAGCCTGTTCCAGTGCTCTGTCACCCTTACAGTAAAAAAGTTTTTCCTCATGTTCACATGAAACCTCCTGTGCTCCAGCTTGCACCCATTGACCCTTGTCCTCTCATTTGACATCAGAGAGAAGAGCCTGGCTCCTTCCTCCTGACACTCGCTTTTTACAAATTTATAAACGTTCATGAGGTCAACACACGATGCCTCCTCCCCACCCGGGAAAGGGAGTTAGGAAAAGGAGATTCGTGGGTTGAAATAGAAATAGATTTAAAAAAATAATAATAATAAAAACTAATATTCATAACACATTATTATAGGGATTGTCCCCAGCAAACTCCCCAGTATATAGTGAATGTGACATTTATGGTATAGAATAGTATTTATTGCTCAGCCTGGGTCATCTCCCCTGGCTTTTGTTTCTAGCTTCTCCATCTGGCTAACTCAAAACTGTTGAAGACCTTGATCACTATGGCAGCCTGCATACCATGGCTGACCACAAGCTAAAAGTGCCTCATCAACTTTGTTCTTGTGAAACAGTGTGTTGTAATGCTTACAAAAACAATTTTCCTCAACAGGAAACGGACTCTACAACTCTGTCCCAGGTAAACCAGGACAACTGTATAAATGATGGGTAGAGTTGTTTCCATGTAGGAAAATCCTATAACAGCTTGAATGACAGAAATTGGAGAATCTGTTCTATGGATGAGGTCTACCCAGCATGCTGCATGTAGTTAAGAGGCTTTCTCGATGCTACGGCTCCCACTGTTCCTAATGTCCAAAGAGAAGTAAGCTTGTCTTTAGTATTTTCTCTTTATAGTGATATCTCTAATAAATAGCATTTTAAAAGATAGCTTACAGAATGTCTTTCTTGTCAGCATCAGAATGAACCAGCACTTCCTGGTGCAAAACAAGAAGTAAAAATATTACAAAGCAGAAATAAAAAGTCAAATAAAAAAACTTGCCAGATGACATCTTCAATTAAGCAGATTCGTATTTTTTTTGTTGTTATTGTTCTTTCCTCACCTGTGTCTTTTCTAACACTCTTTTTGTTGTCTGCTATAATTGGTGTAAATAGAAATGTACATTTGCATTTATCGTAACTTGTTTTCAGGTAAGCGTATTTTCAAAATGAATGTTTTCTTCCCTCAAGATTATAGTAAATCCAAGAAGGAGAGAACTAGGTCCCTTTTCAAGGTTCATCAGCTCTCCAATGCATTCCCTAGAACATCCGGCAAAATGTCAACCCACAAATAGTATTACACAGACATGTTTGATAATCAGTAAAATCAGGCAGCAGGGGAGGAAGAAATGTCATCCAGTGAATAGGAATTATCCAATGTAATCTTTGGCTGAATGTAAGGTAGCGAGGAGCTCACCAGAACTGCATGCATAGCTGGGATGTTGGTCACACCTTTGGACATCCTTGCACACAAGCTTAATGAGAGGAGTCTGAAAGGGTGCAGAAGAGTACAGGGTATGATCTTATTATAGTGGGAGATGGACTTGAAGACCTTCTAAAGCCTCTTCCAGCCTTAGGATTTTTTCTATGAGGGCTACTCTTATGTATCTTATTCAAAACATAGGTATAAAAAGGGGGATTTTTATTCCTCTTTATCTATAGCTACTTTATTGTATTGTCTATGACTAGATTCTCATAAGTGCATTCTTTAACTCTAGATTTTCTCTGATGTTGAGTTAGTAGTTCAGAGTGACAGCTGAAAAGAACCCTGTGCTATTCTTCTGAAAATGTATATTCTGATTAATTCCAGGCAATCTTAAGAGTAACCAGTAATCAAAACTAATTTTAATTGGCACCTGAAGAGTAGCAGGGTGTTTATCAAACTGCATGATCTTATGATTCTCACAATAGGGTCAGTGAAGGAAAGATATTCTAATGACTAACACTAACAATAAACACCTGATAAAACAAAAAAATACAGAGTAAAAGCCCTGAGAAGTTTCTCCTAATGTGTTTTTTGACCACACACTATAAATATTAATGACAATTTATATACAAATGCTCAGGAAAAAAGTGTTTATGTTATTTAACCACTTCTATATGTAAAGCTGCAAAACATTAAAATAACCCCAAACAAATACCAATCAAAAAACCCACAAACCTCCTGTAATTAGTATGTATAGAGAAACTAGTTTTATTTTTTCTGTTGTACTTAGTTTATATAAGTAATTTTTCTCATTTCTCTTTTGCAAAACATTCTTCTCCCTCCTATGGGAAATCTAATGGAATCTAGTTAAGAAGTCATTTTTCCTTTGGATGTTCTCAATTTGTCCTCAATGGAGCAGGAAGAGAACGGAATTTTTCTCTGTTGCTGTACATTAAGAATTCTTTACATACACTGACATTGTTATCATTTTGTCTTTAAAGCAACTGCTGTTTGTAGAGCACTTACTCTGTACAGAACTCCCCACATCTGTTATGCACAAATATAAAATGCTTTTGTGACCATGTGCTTTCTTCTGTCCTTTCTAAGCCTTCTGTTTCTCTAGCAGATCTTATTGATATTGTACTGAATGGCATTGCCTCTCAATTCTTTATTTTAGTATGCCTTAAAGTGATACCTATTTTTATATTATAGAGTTGTGGAGAGCTGACTGTGGAAGCACACAGTGTTTCCACCTTAAATAACTTCTGTTGTGTTAATAGTGATTTCTGCTAAAGCTTCCAGGAAAATAGACTTTTTAGTTTTTTTCTCCAGTATCATTTCAAAATTAGAGAAGGTATTTGTTTGATGACTTGCCTGTATACTGCAATACTAGGCTTGATCTGTAGCTTCTCTCTTTTATGTCCTATATATCTAATTTTATTTCCTTTGATCCTTGTTCCTCTTTGCTTATATTTTCTTTGTTCTTTTGCTTCTGCCATCCCTGTGCTTTGCTCTTCTAAGATTCATTCACCTTCATTTTCATTTAATCCCTGCCTATATATTTGTTGTCATACTTCTAATGTCTTTCTACTGGTTGTATTTTTTTCTAGCTATATGATTTTGTTTAGCTTTTAGTCTTTTAAATTCTCTCCATTGCTTGAGTCTTTTTTAATCTTCCCTTAGTATTGCTTCTTGTTATAGCTCTTGATCTTTCAGAAAGGAGGGACAAAGCTGACAGGGACCATTGCTTATTAAATTTAAATTTAAAACAATAATAAGTAGTCATTTTTTCTGTTGAGATATGTAAAGTATGTGACCAGAATTAAAGATGTGCAGCACAGTAGAGCCTTATTTCTACACCTGAGGCATTCAGAGATTGCAACGGAGGCTTGTGGTTACTCATAATCAGTGAGGGGAAAACTTTTTGACTGTGTGTGACCTGACTTCTCCTTGCCAATAATCTGAGAGGTTTTATGCATATTTGAGCTATTTGTACATTTCTGATTATTTGAGTGCAGGGGTGCAAGCCTAGAAGATTTGGTGAATTATTAATGCCTATTGCCTCATGGAAAAGACAGGCTTCAAACTGAGCTACTGGTTTTCTACATCACTTGATAATTATCTTCTTTAAGTGGATGAACGTAACATATACGCAAATGACATATCTGAAAAAATGACCAAGAAATTAAACATACATTAGAAATTATATTCCACATTTTAATGGACTAGGGAGAAGCATAAGAACAGAATTTAGAGTATCTGAAATTTTACTTTGACTTCCTCAGTGTTTCTGTCTGTGTTTATGTGTCAGATTAATATGAGCAAAGGATTAGAGAGACAACTTATTCAGCAGATTGATTAAAATCAAGTTACTCTTGGCAATGTATGATTCATTTCTCATCCTTTTATAAAACAGCATACATACCTATCCAAGTGATTTCTGAACTCAAAATCATGAAGGCATTAAGTTTACAAGCTCAAGTGTTTGCAAGTGTGTGGAACTAATGTGCAAGTACATGAAATTAGCAGATGGATGGAAAAAAAGGCATGTGGTTTTAGCTTTAGTTTTTCTGAAAACAGAAAAGTTAAAAAAATTGCTTTAAGATTTATTAGATGTCATTGTGAGAAGATTTCTGGCAGTGTCATTTTTGCTAAAAAATTCTGTTTCAATACTGGTACTGATATCTGGTTTCTCTTCTGCTCTTTACAATTCATACTCTTCAGAAAGCAAAATTTAGAATTTACTTTCAGGTTATCCCATATATTCAGACATCCCAGACATAAACTCATCCCACAGAAAACTGTGTGCCAGTCTTCAGTCTTTTCTAAAGGGCATAGTT
Organism: Mesitornis unicolor; assembly: GCF_000695765.1. Lineage (NCBI taxonomy): Eukaryota > Metazoa > Chordata > Aves > Mesitornithiformes > Mesitornithidae > Mesitornis > Mesitornis unicolor. The sequence continues at coordinate 5,913 of NW_010168474.1, forward strand.
CATCAACAGAAATCTATGAACTCAGAAAATGGTTTGATGTTAAATGAAAATACATTCTCCCCTCTTCACTCTAGCTGTTAACTACACCTATCCTTTCTCTTAAGTCCTCACAGACCACCACTTACAGACCATTTCACTTCATGTTTCCATTCCAAGTGATTAAGGAAATAAATAAATTTTAAAAATCAAACATTCTTTAACTCTTCCTCCGTCCTTATTGTTGGTAACTGAGTAGTCTTAAGAGGAACTTAGTAGTAGAGCCAAGCAGTCTTAACAAGAACATCTTAAAACTTTTTCAATTGTCTTTTCCCAGTTGACTCTTCCTTGGTTAGGAGAGACCAGCTATCAGTACTTCTGAAAGATAAAAGTAAATCTGAAACCTCAAACAGATCATTAGGTTTTGAGGTTTTTTTTCAAGTTGTGTTTGGTTTTTGGGTTTTGTTTTTTTTTGTGGAGTTTTTTGTTTGGTTGGTTGGTTTTTTTTGGGGGGGGGTTTTTTGGGTTTTGGTTTTTTGGGGTTTTTTTTTTTTTTTTATTCTGCATACCACAGTCTTGCTGAGAAGGGTACTGATTAAATCCAGCTATTCGCAGTTATCAATGATCTGCTTCTATTCTTGGGAAACTTCCTACCTTGTTCTCAGCATTGCTTCACAGGGATCCTGAGCCAATCCAGTCTGTTTAATTGCTGTTTCTCTGCACACCTAAGGATAGAACTGCAGGAAATGAGTGGGTGGACAGCTAAGCACTGACTTACAGTTTTAGTGAAGGTGATGGCATGACAGATTAAAGCATTACTGCGTGTGGCACACTGACAGACAGAAAGAGAGATGAGTGTGAGAAAAATCCTCATCTACTTCATTGTATTCCAAAATCTGCCTCATATGAAGAGTGGGTATGTATATGACCTTCACTCCGTGCTTTTTCTGGCATTTACAAGTCTGTGGAAATTATAATGGCTTTGAAAGTATAAACTCTAATTCACAAGCAAGTGCAATTTTGAGGAAACCTGAAACATTAAACATTTAGGTCAAAACTCTAATTGCTTTTCTCACATTAATAAATAATCGAGTGGGGTTTAACTTTTCATTCAACTAATAATATATTCTCCTCATCTAAATATTTCAAGGCATCTGGCTTACACCTAATCTAATACAAAATCTATGGGTTTTTTGGACTTAAACATAGGTTTGCATCTCACTTCATTTTTACTTGTACAAGAACTCTTTCATTTGCAGCTACAATGGTTCAGCTGTGCTGTCAGCAACTACATTAAAAAAGTATTCATAGTAAATTCACAGGGTTATTAAAAAGTAAAAGAAGTTGATATCTCAAAAACATATTTAAACATCAATTGTATAAAGCCATGCAATGGGAAAAAGTCACAGGCAGAAAAAATTATGTGACAAGGGTATCTGAAACCAAAAGAACATCCACGTGGTTCTGATTATCTATCATTGAATTATCCTAATGAAGCCAGAATCTTCACCTATAGATAAGCTGTAGTTGTATTAAGACTGAAAATCTCTTAGCACTGCAAGTACTGCAAGGAGGCATCAGGCTGTGACAGAACTGGTACCTTGGAAGCAAGGTAACACAAAGGTGGGCTCTTTGATTTAGGAGTTCAGAAAAAGATCAGAAAAATCTTGGTTTTTGAAACACGCTGCGTAAGACTTTCTACTCTGGCCTCTCAGAAGACTTCAACAGCATTGTTCCTTGGGATAATTCATAAGGTCACCTGTAGCATCAATTTGGCCAGAAAACATGGAAGGGCACGCCTGTGGTGGTCAGTAAGAAGTATCCTTCTAGAGCACAAAGAACCCCAGCTGCCGAGTAAACCTGGCTTAGCACCTTGCTACTGTGGCACCCAGTGAGTGGACACCCTCTGAATTCACCTGCAGACATGTTTTTGCCATCAGTGTGATGTTTATGTAGGCTAATTGTGAGGCCTCCATGTAGTCAGTGACAGTAAGATAATCTAAAATAAGTGAAAGTGCAATTGAAGTAACTCACACCAAAACACCTGGGAGCACTGAAATCCTCATTATTTTGTGGAATTGGAACTACCGTCAGTCAGCTTATAAATTTCAGTATTTCTTTGCTGATTTCAGCAAGTTGTTCATGCAGTAGGTGTTCTTACAATTTCCTGTGCTACATACTAAAGCCATATTCCCACTACATGTTCTTTGCAGATAAATTATTATCTGTTTTATCATCTGGGTAATTATGATGAATGCACAGATCATGTGCCTTTTTCCACCCCTTCTTGCAAAACAGTAATTAGGACAGTTGAGAATTCTATTTAAGTTTAGAAAGAATAAAACACAAATACAATATTCTTGACAGTAAGGATATCTCAGAGTTATAGATAGTAAATATTGGTAACTTAATCATATTCACAATTTAAAAACCTTTAAAATGCGTAACACATGGGAAAGAGGAGCTAATATTCTCATTAGTGACAGTTGGAAAGGAACAATTTACTATTTGACAGAATTTCCTTGAAGGGATTCTTACATGAAGAAAACATGTTTAATTGAAGTTGCCAAAATCAATACAGGGAAAAACAACAGTCGTGTTCTCTGAGTTGAAATAAATCTAGAGAAAACACTTAAAGTTGCAGATCTAAGCTCTTTGCAAGAAAAATGGCACAGCAGAACAAGAATGTTTTACTCTAGAAGTTATAGAGAAAGCTTTCTCAGAATACTAAACTTGATAATACAATGTATAGCAGAAGTTTTTCATTTCTCACTAGACAGATTAGAAAGAGACCTACAAGGAAATGTGTGGATGAAACATTTTTACAAGAAATATATGTATTATGTTTATTAAAAAGAATGCAAAACCTAGTTTCTTTTTCTATGAAGCCCCTATAATGAGTAGACATATCAATACATTCAAGAAAAAAAAGCAGTTTAAGGACAGTGATAAAATAAACAACATAAACATAAAATAATTTAAGTGCACTCATGTGAACATACACCACTTGAATGACAGAAGTGTTAAGTTTAAATTAAAGTTCCATAAGTGTGGATGAAGTATAATCTTCACTCTGTCCTCAATAAATTGTTACTTTTAACTATATCTATTGGGCTGCATCACAAGAAGTATGGTAAGCAGATCTAGGGAGGTGATTCTGCCCCTCTACTTTGCTCTGGTGAGATCTCACCTGGAGTACTGTGTCCAGCTTTGGAGTTCCCAACACAAAAAGGACACTGAAGTGCAGGAGCAGGTCCAGAGGAGGGCCACAAAGATGATCAAAGGGCTAGAGCACCTCTCCTACGAAGATAGGCTGAGAGAGTTGGGGTTGTTCAGCCTGGAGAAGAGAAGGCTCTGTGGGGACATTATAGTGAACTTCCAATACCTGAAAGATGCCTATAAGAATGTGGGGAAGAGTTGTTCACCAGGGCATGTAGTGACAGGACAAGGGGTAATGGTTTTAAACTAGAAAAGGGTAGATTTGCATTGGATATTAGGAACAGTTCTTCAATATGAGGGTGGTAGATCACTGGAACAGGTTGCCCAGAGAAGTGGTGGAGGCCCCATCCCTGGAGATATTCAAGGTCAGGCTTGATGGGGCTCTGAGCAACCTGATCTGGTAACATTGTCCCTTCTTACTGCAGGGGAGTCGGACTAGACGATCTTTGAAGGTCCCTTCCAACCTAATACATTCTATGATTTCTGAAGACTCATCTGCATGGCTCAGGCAAATGCAGAACATATGGATAGTAACAAGCTAAGATGAAACCTACTGCATCCGATTCTTGTCCACCTTTGTATGTAGTCTTTTATCCAGTTACCCAATGTTTAAATGTAGCCTAGCATGAAAAAAAAAAAATGAAGTTAAGTCTAGGGTTTAAAAGCAGTCTATCCTAGAAAGGTATTGCCAGCTCTGAGAAACTGGGAGCTCTGAGGTTGAAAGGCAGTAGCAAGTGCAGACCTCAAGAGCCTTCTGCTTTGTGGTATGTGTGAAATATCCAGGAATCAGTTCACACATCCCAGAAATCTCATCTCATCTGGGAAATTTAGTGTTTCTGCTGTTCAGTACTCCCTTACTATGGGATTCTGTATACGATTTAAAACATTTTTTCTATTAAAAAGTTTCATCCTAATTCATGTATTTTAAAGACACTACAACTACTACACCACAATCTTTTTCAGCCCAGTCTCATTGTGAAATTAATACCTTCCTCATCATTTCTCATTTCAGCGAAGCCAAATTAATGGACGAAGAAAAGCGTAATAATAATGTTTTGCAACTCACACTTGCTACTGGCCAATTATATTGAGCATCTAATCAAGTAAAATTAAGGTTTAATGATGTGACACCAAAGAAGAGTCAGTAAAACGCCAGCAGTGTAAATATTCTGTATAAATGTAGCTGAGTTCAATTAAAACCAGAAATTCAGATCTCTGATATTATAATGCTATTTCTATTATTTGCAACTTTAAGAAAAATCTTCTCAGAGAAAAATAGGAATCAGTGTAGCTAGAGCTTCCAACTTTCGTATAAAGTGCAAAATTAATGTTCTTACCAGCTACAGTAAACAAGGCTCTTGAGGCACTTCCAAAAAGCATAGAGTTGTTAATTTTAGTGTCTTGGTTAAATTATATTTTGGGTTAATCAGTTTATTCTCCAAAGTAAAGACAAAGTTAGACAGTTGCAGTCTTCAGAACTTCTGCTACATTACTATAAATTAGCACATTCCAAGTGGTTACAATTCAGTGGAAGAGACTCAGTTTCCATGTGTTTAGTTTGCAAATTGCTTTAGGATTCTTTGAAATAATAGTAGTAAAAATTGTGAAGGGGAAAACCCACCATGGGGTAGAATTCATTTATCGAGCTACAGTATTTGAACATTTTTTTAATATCAGAAAAGGATCTGCTGGCAACAGATGGGGAACAGCTATCTCTAAGGGGGAAAAGGATCCAAAGGCAAGAGCTAGTGAGGCTTATTGAAAGGTTGTTACACTAGACTCGAAAGGGGATGGGGATAAAACTGGTCTTGCTAGCGAGGAGCCTGGGAGCAGCATGCTGGTATCTGTGGGATGGTGTAGTAGTAAGGTCTTACAGTTGGCCAGTTCAGTGGAGGTGAGAGTGATCCATGTGGCAGTAAAGACACAAGAGTTTTTTGGATGGTAACTATGGAAGTATCTGAGAATGGTCTGGTGTGAATTAGGGCTCCTCCCTCCAAAAATGTTGCAGGATCATCAGCCCAGCTGAAGTGCATCTATACCAATGCATGCAGCATGGGCAACAAATAGGAGGAACTGGAGGCAATGAGTGCAGTGAGAAAACTATGATATAGTGGCCATCAAATACTCACATGACTGGAGTGCTGTAATTGATGGCTACCAACCTTTCAGAAGAGACAGGCAAGGAAAGAAAGGCAGTGGAGTGGCTACATATGTCAGGGAGAGATATGAATGTCTAATACTTAATAATGGGGATGATAAGGTTGAGTGTCTACGGGTAAGAATCAAGGGGAAGGCCAACAAGGCAGACATTGTGGTGGGAGTTTGTTATAAACTGCTTAATCAGGAAGATGAGGCTGATGAAATACTCTATAAGCAGTTGAGACAGACTTCACGATAGCTACCTCTTATTCTTGTGGGTGACTTCAACTTCCATGATGAGTGCTGGGAACACAATACAGCACAGAGGGAACAGTCCTGGAGGTTCTTGGAGTGTGTGGAAGATAATATCCTGACACAGCTGGTGAAGGAGCCAATGACAGAGGGTGCCCTCCTGAACCTGCTACTAGTTAACAGAAAAAGACTTGTAGGAGATGTAATGGTTTGAGGCCAGCTTAGGCATACACAATTGGTGAGTTGGCTAGGGAAGTTGCCTCACTGGACCTGTTGTTTGTGAACAAAGAAAGATTTGCGGGTGATGTGGTAGTTGGAGGCTGCCTTGGGCACAGTGATCACTAAATTACAGAGTTTTCAGTTCTTGGAGAAGTCAGGAATGGAGTCAACAGAACTGCCACCTTGGACTTCTGTAGGGCAGACTTTGACCTGTTCAAGAGACTGATTGGCAGAGTCACTTGGGAGGTTGTCCTGAGGGGCAAAGTAGTCCAGGAAGGCTGGGCACTCTTCAAGAAGGAAGTCTTAAAGGCACAGGAACAGGCCACTCCCATGCTCCAAAAGATGGGCCAGCAAGGTAGAAAACCAACCTGGCTGAACAGAGAGCTTCAGCTGAAACTCAGGAAGAAAAAGAGAGTTTATGGCCTTTGGAAAAGGGGGTGGGTCACTCAAAAGGACCACGAAGATGCAGTGAAGCTATGCATGGAGAAAATTCAAAGGGGCAAAGCCAGACTAGAGCTCAATCTGTCTATTGCCATAAAAGACAGTTAAAAATGCTTCTAAAATACATACAAAATACAATACAAAAGGAGGACTAGGGAGAATCTTCCTCCTTTATTGGATGCAGAGGGAAACACAGTGACTAAGGATGAGGAAAAGGCTGAGCTACTTAATGCCTTCTTTGCCTCAGTCTTTAATAGCAAGACTAGGTGTTTGCTGGGTACTCAGTTCCTTGAGCTGGAAGACAGGGGTGGAGAATAGAATGAGACCACCATAATCCAAGAGGAAATGGTTAGTGACCTGCTGCACCACCTAGACATACACAAGTTTATGGGGCCAGGTGGGTTACACTTGAGAGTGATGAAGAAGTTGGCAAATGTGCTCACCAAGCCACTTTTCGTAATTTATCAGCAGTCTGTAGACTGGAGATTATCAAATGTGATGTCCATCTACAAGAAGGGCCAGAAGGAGGATATGGGAATCTACAGACCTGTTGGTCTGACCTCAGTACTGAGGAATGTCATGGAACAAATCATCTTGAGTGCCATTACACTCTATTTATGGGACAATCAGACATGGGTTTATGAAGGGCAGGTCCTTCTTAACAAACTTGATCTTCTATGACAAGTTGACCCGCTTGATGGACAAGGGAAAGGCTGCAGATGTTGTTTAGCTGGACTTCAGTAAAGTGTTTGATACTGTTCCCCACAGCATTCTCTTGAACAAACTGGTTGCCCAAGGCTTGGATGGGTACACTCTGCTGGATCAAACACTGTCTGGATGGCCAAACACAGAGAGTGGTGATGAATGGAGTTAAATCCAGTTGGTTGCTGGTCACAAGTGGTGTTCTCCAGGAATCAGTGCTGGGGCCAGTCCTGTTTAACATCTTTATCAATGATCTGGATGAGGGGACTGAGTGCTCCCTCAGCAAGTTTGCAGATGACACTAAGTTGGGAAGGAGTGTTGATCTGCCTGAGGGTAGGAAGGCTCTGCAGAGGGACCTGGACAGGCTGAATCAATGGGCTGAGGCCAACTGTATGAGATTAAACAAGGCCAAGTGCCGGGTCCTGCACTTCAGTCACAGTAACACCATGCAGCACTACAGGCCTGGGGACGAGTGGCTGGAAAGCTGCC
>NW_010168474.1:13392-19356 GCF_000695765.1 Mesitornis unicolor
GGCCCGGGAGGTTTTGTTGGACAGCAGGATGACCATGAGCCAGCAATGTGTCCTTGCGGCCAAGGCGGCCAATGCCATCCTGGGGTGTATCAGAAGGGGTGTGGTTGGTAGGTTGAGAGAAGTGATTGCTCTGCTGTACTCACCACTGGTGTGCCCACACCTTGAGTACTGTGTTCAGTTTTGGGAGCCACAGTATAAGAAAGACATTAAGGTGCTGGAGAGTGTCCGAAGAAGGGCTACAAAGCTGGTAATGGGTCCTGAGAATAAGTCTTATGAGGAGAGGCTGAGAGAGCTGGGGTTGTTTAGTCTGAAGAAAAGGAGGTTGAGGGGAAACTTTATCTTCTCACAAGTTACAACTGAAAGGACAAGAGGAAATGGTGACAAGTTACACTGGGGGAGGTTTAGGTTAGATATTAGGATAAACTTTTACACTGAAAGAGTTATCAAAGACTGGAACAGGCTGCCCCAAGAAGTGGTGGAATCATCATCCTAGTTTCAGGGAAAATATTATCCTTTCTCAAACTCTTTACCTCTCTCCACTACAAATCATTAGGTATGAGGCGGTTTTGTGAAAAAAATATGGTACAAATTCCCTCAGTGTCCCACAAATTAACTTTGACCGCTCAGTCTGAAAAATAAAAGAAGTGTTTTATCTCTTCATGGTGTGACATGATCTGTTAAATTAAAAATAATAATAAAAAAGATTTGAACTTGTCAGCATCTTCTTTTTTGATGTTTATTCAAATTAATTTTAACAATTTGGTCCAACTTTCATTATCTCTATTCTTGAGTAAATATAATGGCAAAATCACAGATGCTCAGTTCAAGAATGAATTATATATGGATTATTTCGCTTGAGTCAAAATTTAATTCATTCCTTATGCAGCAGAAGCAAAAAGCAACATGGAAGTATGATGAAGAACATTTCATCTGAATTATTAGATTTCCATTAATTGTGTTAGAGTAGGCCTTTAAAGCTAAGAAAATAAAAAAGGAATTTGTTCCTTACACCACATGTGAATGTTACACATTTGTTTTTTCCTTAAGGAACTAAAATGCTTGTCTTTTTTTTTTTTTTTTCCCCTGGTAGATACCTGGTAAAAAATAATATCATGTATTTGTCAAGGGAAGTGAGATTTTTCTGTGTTTAACTAGACAACGAAGTCTCAGATACACAGTTTGATTCTAAAACTATCCATGTAGCAGTTTGGTTTTGATTTCTTTATTAGTTTTGTATTACTAATTACTTAAGTTTTTAAATCATCATCAGAGCGAGAGCACAAAAAACTCACACATCTCAACAAAGAAATAATCAGAGAAAAAAAAAAAAAAGTTCTGTCTCATATCCTTTTACATGATTTAAAAATCTTTTGTGATCCTCTGGTTCAGAGCTGTTCCAGAGCTAAAGAAGTTTATAATCTCAAAAGACATGGTGCCCAGTTCTCTTTGGTGCCTTACAGATGCCCAGATCTTTTTTCCCCCTATTTTTAGGTAATGAACTGTTTACCAGCACTTCCATATTTGTGTGCTTCCAAAACAAATCCCACGCAAAAGAACATTTTATCTCTCATAAATTAGAATTTTCAGGTGAAGACACTTTGATAAAAACTTCCAAAGAGCCCTCAGGTTTATTATTTTGCTTTTTACAGCAAGTAACTCCTACCTTGCTGTTGCAAATTGACAGCTATCAAACCATTTTTTGTTTCACACATAGATCGCAAGGAATATGACAGATGATCCCAAACAACTGTATCAGTTAGAATGCCACTAAAATTCATTAACCAGAACACATCTCTGGTTAGAGTATATATATTACAGCATTGCTTAATCACAGGCTTTAATAGATGCCTTAGATTGTTGAAATACGCAACTTCTCTTGTTTAAGGACTGGGCTTTTTCCTCAATCTTCTGAGATAGCTTTGGCAGACTAAATAAGGGAAGGGACTAGACATCATCTTCTCTATGACTGCATCTGAAGATCTTCCTGAAATGTGAACATAAGTGTTCTGCTCTTTTCTCCCTGCTATGTTGATTTCTATTGCTGTCTTTTTTCTCTCACCTTTCTTCAATCTTTTTCATTTTACTTTCTGTCTATTAAGAGCCTGACTTAGCAAAGCAGTTGGTGGAACATAGCTGGGACCGATTTGGCACATTAAAAGCAGTACTCTGTTCAGTGTTTTTTCTAACAACTTAGCTGCAGAAAAGTGAGAAACTTATGGGTTTTTTTCTTCTTTTTTTTTTCTTTGCCCATGTATGTATCATATGTGACTATTAATACTTTGTTGCATCCCAAAAGAAAGTGGCTAAATCAGACCTAAGAATTTGGAAGAAATGCCTAAAACTAATTTTCTTACACTTTTTCACAACAGTTTCAATAAAAACTCTCTGTTAGAATTTAGAAATAATAGTTTTTAGGTTCTAAACCACTCATTCATAGGGAGACTTTATAATTAACAAAATTATAAGGCAGTTCTTTAAAACAGCTTATTTCCAGATTTTCTGTTTCAACTATTTTATACATGGATATTTCCTGTTGTATTTTATTTCATTGTATTTGTAATTAATGTTAAGAGTAAAGCCTTGCTTAGTAATGTGCAACTAACATAAGAATATCCTGTAGCAGAAGCCTAAACTGAAATGACTGTCAATAACCGAGGGAAGGAAAGCAATTTAAATATCTTTAAAATTTGCCTGATTTATTCAAGTAGAACCCAAACACTCTAGTATCTCTTATTCTCTATGAGCAAGGAAAATTCTCTTGCTTTTTCACATGCCTAGTAATAACCACAACAGCCTTCACATAATTGGACTATTCCAGTAACGTCATCCAGCATATAATATGAACCACTTGTTTGCCAAAAGGTAGTCCATCTGAATACAGGAGTCAAGTGAAAACAAACAGTAACAACTAATCTGTCACCTTGGGAAAAAAAACAACAAACTTGAGGCTCATTGATTAGAAGTTCAGGTCTCATTGTTGTAGACCTGTGCTCTATGTGAAATAAAAAAAATAAATCCAACATTATTTTCAGAACATCAGCAAGAAATTAATTTTTGAAAAATTCACATATTAAGTGGGATCTCAATAAAATTCTTTAGACAATTAAGTTTAAGATATATGCTTACATTCACATTGCACGTAAACTACCACTTATCAGGAATAATTAGAATATTTTTTTCTGGAAAGATGCAAATTTTACCTAATACAATGTTTTTAAAGGCCTTAAAATAACATTCATTCATTATTGAACAAATAACTAGATTCTGTCCTTCCAAACCTAAATGGAATGCAAAAACACAAACTGACTTAGAAGATTACTCTTGTAAGCTACCTACCTCTGTATAGTATTGGTCTGAATACTGGAAAGATAGTACCTAGTCTCTGAAAGGCAAAATGCTGTTCTGAGGAAGAAGAGATCACACCTTTTGCCTTTACATGCTTTATTTCTAGTTCATTGACATTATGACCATGATAAGGTTCTTTGGCCTTTGAAAAGCTGAATTCTGCCATTAATTTTATGCACTTTGAAAGGGTGGAGTAGCGTGAAGCATGCACATTTTTATGAAGGATTTGGGGAAAAAAATCTTTTTAATCGTGTTTTTATGCAGTGCTTGCATGACAGAATTCTTACACTTGACTGTAGCCTCCAGATAAACCTGCTATATAAAATGACATAATTAGGTAATACTAATTAGGTAAAGTGGCAGCAGTTTCTACTCTATACTCAGGGATAAGGTCTCTATCCTATCATTCATGTTATGCACAAAAGGTTGGTGTTCATCAGCACTGACTGTACGTGATATAGCAGGTGGAGTAGACAGCCATACCTTGGATAAGGCACTTGCTATTAGCAGCCTTGGACATCATCTTTTCTGCCAAACTTTTTCCTCATCTTAAAGATGTATTTTTCTTGTGTTTTGTTCCTATGTTAATAGGCAGTAAAATGGCTATTTAAACCCACTGATGATATACTCACTGTTCAGCTAAATTTATTACAACAGAATTTTTTTAAAGGCATGCCTTGAGGATGACATTAAGTAGAAACTCTAAAGAAGTAAGTTGTCTCTATTGTCAACTAAGAGAGATTATACCCAGATGCTCTGTGTTTCTCTTCATTCTTCATCCTGGTTTAATCCTGCTGCTGAAGGCAAGATCATAATTTTTTTGGTGTGAGTCAGTAAGCCTTGCATAATAATTTGAGTATTCATGGTTAAGGTCGTTATTTACCTTTATTTAAAAACCAAGCTGAACCAAACCAAACCAAGCAGAAAACCACACATCCACTCCCTCTTCCCCCCTCTAAATCCCAGAATGTTTTCAACCCTTAGAAGTAAACTTCAGTCAAGTAATTTCCATTAACCATTCCTACATTTCAAGCTGACCACTAGCAAATCTCTGCTATTCAATATCCACTGTTTATGAGGAAGGATGTTCATGAAAATCCTGACTTATGAAGGAAGGTGTCATGGTTAGGGCTGGGCTGGCAACTAAATCCTGGACAGACACTCTCTATTAACCCCTCTTGCCTCCACAGAAGGGAAAAGAGAATAAGGGAGAGAGACTTTATGGGTTGGAAAATAAAAATCAGATTTAATTCAACAATAATACTAATACTACAGGATAATAATGTAAATAGGAAAATAATGGAATGTATACAGATATGTACAAATATATATACAAAACCAATGTAAAATCCTCACCCTACCCTCCCCCAATGACAATTATGTCACCAGAGGCTCTGTGGAGCAGGGCACTGGAAAAGTCCCAGTCTGGACTCAGCAGTAAATGGGAGCAGGATGCAGGAACACACAAATTAGGATCAGAGGCAGATGAACTAGCAGGGTTCTCGCACTTTGGCCATTGAGAGGGGTCGAGATGGAAGGAAGGATTCACGATGGAAGGGTCGTGACTCTCGTGATCCTTCTGCTTTATATTGAGTATGACATATGTGGGATGGAACACTTGGTCAGTTTTGGGTCTGCTCCCCCCCATAGGGACAGAAATGGCAACCATGGTAAGACAGTGGCCTTGAGATTATCATGCTGTCTGGAAAAACATGCTGCTAGTTTCAGCAAGTCCAGCCTCTTAGAAGAGACTGAACTGAAAAGTAAAGTCACTGAACAGAAAATTAGTTCTATTTAGCTCAAACCAGGACAGAAGGCAAGACAAATATTCATTGCATTTGAGAAATCTTCATTGCACCAGCTGTGTTTCAGTAGTGTTTTATTTGTGAGTGATAGGGCTTAAGCTAAAACAAACATATGCCAAAAAAGGGTACAGAGGACAGAATAAAAGCAAGATGACTAATCAAATAATGCCTAGAGATCCCTTTATATGGATTAGAATTGACTTTTTTTTGCTTATGTGAAATTTTTTTTTCACCAGTGTAGAAGAAGAAAAAATGGCTATCACAGAAGAGAAATTGAAGAGTCAGAGCAGAGAATAAAAGGAATCTGTGAGTACTTGTGTTGAGCAGGAAACAAAAAGCTCTGATACATTAATAGAACCTACACGTACTTAGCCAAGCTACCAGTCAATTTATACGAAAGAGACAGTGTAGAAGTGAAATCAGAGGGCAAAAATACTGCTTAGATGATCAAAAGATGTATTTTTATACAGGGAGTGATTAAAGTGGGGAAACCAGAGAGGATTAGAATAGAGGTGATAATTAGAACAGGCTGTTCATTTCTCCATTAACTCAAATACCAGAGCTGTCTTGATTTGCAAGTTTATGAATTTCTAGAATTTTAACCCTGATTCTTCATAACCAATTTGGTCACATTTCATCTAGGAGCCATTAGTAAACTCCACAGGTAGAAGTGCTTTGTGCCTGCTTTATGACATTGTTGTTACATGTCTGAAAAATTTCCAGCTTTTCATCATTTTTGGTTCATGACATCACTGAGTTATATATATAACACAAAGGTGCATTTATCTAAATAATGAAAGGCTGAATTCCTGCT
>NW_010168474.1:19387-25133 GCF_000695765.1 Mesitornis unicolor
AATGAAATTAGTATTCATTTATTGTAGCTGAAGAAGCTATGATAGGTTTCCTAGTGAAAACAAAGAAATAATTCTGTGAAGAAATAGTTTTCACTCTTTGTTTTGTCACAAAACCATGTGGCTCTGTATAATACTTTTATGGGAGATTTAGGGGTTGTAGTGTTATAACAGGCTAGTTAATCTAGATTAAGAGTTATAGAATGAATGATACATATTCATATTGATGCATTCATATTAATGTCCTAAATAGGCTCAATTAATAGTTTCAGGGTGAAAAAGAAAGAGGAAAAAAAAGAAAAAATACTTAAATATTTTATTATTAATCCTGTAAAGATATTGTAATTTATTTCAATAATCATCCTTTTCTAAAGCTATTAAAAACTTCAAGTGACTGACTGGAGTTTTAATCAGTCTTTAATCACTGAATTAAAAAAATATAAATTTGAGGAGAAGCAAATTAAAAAAGTAAACAAATCAACAAATCAGTATTTCTATTTAATTTTGGCTCTTCCAGTTACCAAACTAATCAATAATAAATTCAGTGCTGAATATGTGGACTGTTAAGGAGGTTAGGAGGGGATTTTAGGTTGCACCCTCCAGATTCTCCAAATATTCCCTCACCAATGCCAGAGAGGCCACATTAGGTCCTCCCTGATGACAGGAACAAGTAAGACAAAAGCAAAGAAAATGTCCAAATTATGGTGGTCAAGCTTGGAACTACTTTACAAGTAGCCTTGAACCACATTGATTACATCATTTGCTTCACTTTATGCCTCCTTTTCTCATGCCTTCCTCTCCCAGGTTCTTCTCCAGTTATGACCTTTTGCCCCTCCCACATAAAAAAACCTGCTCCTGGTTGTTCTTTAACAATTGACTCCAGTCTGCTGTCATGATACCCTTTTTTTATTTTTTTTTTTTTTTGTGATAGGGTTACAATGGTAACCCCTCTTCAATCAGTTATCCACAAAGTCACTATTCTATTTTTTTTAATCTGCAAGGTATTTTTTACACCATTGTCTTTTTAGTGCAGCCATAAATCAGGGTTAACCATCTCTTTAGATTTTACTTTCTCTTTCATTTAAGAAACATTCAACAATTTCTCATGTTTCTCTCTTATTAATATAACTATATGGCCAGTCATTTGTCTGCAAAGCTCAGCAACATCAGCTTCCATTTCCAAACATATACCTTACCTCTTCAAACACAAAAGACCTTCTGTATTGGTTCTTTCTAAGGTGTGGAATTCATTACAAGTAATTTTGCTAATTTAAAAGGTGAGTGCAAGCTTGATCAGTTGATGTGCTATAATGAATGTGCAGATGTCTGGAGCAACTTATGTGAAAAAAAGAGGGAAGACATACTCTTATTCTTTTGACCTCAGTAGTTATCTATTAACATGATCCCACTTAGTTTGCAGAACCAGAGTGTATGTGTGCTTGTGTGCATGTACATGCAAGCCTCATAGTACTCATTCTTCCGTCATGCTTGTAGGACCAATTCCTAGGTTTAAAGAAGTATTCAAAACCTAAGCAGCATTTAAAGATCTTGTGAAGATCATTCTAGAGGTTGTGACTGACAGGAGGCATACTCTTAAAACTTCTAGCAAGGAGACAGTGAGAACTATAGCTAAAAACCCCTGATTTTTTCTCCACAGGCACAACACTACTGAACCTCTCTCTAAATTAAAACATAGCTACAAGATTATATGAAATTATTCCTCAGAGAAAATCTGGTTTTTAAGTAGATTCAGTTCAATCAAGTAAATATAGTCAATTACAATACAGATACAGATACAATACAGAATACATACAGATTGATTAAAACTCAATATGAGCTGGCAATGTGTACTTGCAGCCCAAAAAGCCAATTGTACCCTGGGCTGCATCAAAAGAAGCATGACCAGCATGTTGAGGGAGGTTATTCTCCCCCTCTTCTCTGCTCTGTCTGTAAATAGAATATAAGCATACTGCAAACACAGAAATAAAGAATTAATGGAGATTGTGCATAATGACTCCAGAAAATATGTTCCTATGCCTATTTCATAATCTAATCTATGTATCAAATCTGTTTCAATCAAGGAACATGGAATTTAAAAAAAAGGAAAGGAAAAAAGAAGAAATTTCATAACCTTGTAATAAGCACTCATCAAAATATTCTAAATTAACTTTTATTTCATGTATTTTTCAGTGTAATACAATAACTCTGAAAAGCAGATTTTCTAGACGTCAAAAATCCACAGTGCTGGAAACAGAACCTGCACACAGTGTCTATCATGACTTTATGTTAAGTTGCAACCTACTGTAAAAGAATGAAAAGGGAGCTTGTGATTAAAATCTAGGTTTGTTCTAGTATGTACCTAATAAGGCAATCCACAAGGTAGAAGAGAATGTAATAATAAAAAAATGAAGGAATTAAATACTCAGTGTTTGAACTGGTTCTGGGAAAACCCTTTCAAGCTCTTCAGCCTTAGAAAACTGTCTTCTTCCTAGTGTGAAAAAACAAACAAACAAACAAAGAAAAACAGAATAAATTTTAATGATCCTGGAAACATTTTGATTTGTCTTCCCAAATGTTTTAAGACTAGCATGAAATCCACCCTTAGGAAATCATTCACCACTCTCTTGAGAGGAAAAAAAAAATATCCTAAGCTTATTTTTTCAGTAATGAACTTTCTTGTGAGTTCATCCTTGTTCCAAAAGGAAAACTGATTACCTTTCAGTCTAATATTCTAGGGCTTTACACTGTATTCAGAATATAAAATTGCAAATAAATTCCAGTATTAGAATGTGTTGAAAATTTAGCTACACATGAAGCAACCTTTTAACATGCTGATTCCTTGAGCACATGCAACTGTCATCTACAGAGACTCCAGTACCTCTTAGACTGTAAGTACTGGACTTTTTGTTTGCCTACACTGGAGGACATAAGTTGTACACTCTGCTTGTCTTCTTTCACAAGGCAAGCCCCAGAAAAGAGCTTTTCTCTTGCTTTTATCACAGTGAGCTGTCAGACTCCAGTCACTACAGGAGCTATGCCATCCACCTGCTTAATTCAGGAATCATGCTGGTTGTTGCATCCCAGGTCAAGGAACTGATAAACAGTTCAGACCATACATTATCTTGAGCTGACAAAATCTTTTGCCCTTTGTGCTCATAGGGAACTGTGCTGTTGTAACTACATTAGACATCGTGCATGAGGCTTCAATTTATCTAGCTTTAACTGTCTAAAATCAGGTGACTAATACATATTATCATCTAGTATCCCTCTAGGCACTCAAAGAAGGTGATTCACCCTATCCAGCAATACACGTCCAAGATAGCAAGGATGAACTGTCAGTTGCAGCACATTTCTTTCTTCACTGACAGTCATGGGGGCTTGCCTTCCCTAAAATATCTAATTTTAGATGAGGCTAATAAAGCGAGTTAAATCCACTTCCACAGCAAAAATATGAGCATAGTCTTATGGATACAAATAGCATTTCCTAAAATTCTTGGAGTCTTGATTTCAACTTAATGAATTAATTACTTATTATAATATATTTTATTTTCTGTTTAAGACTCCAAGCTGTGTGGTGCAGTTGACATGGTGGAAGGAAGGGATGCCATCGAGAGGCACCTGGACAGACTGGGGAGGTGGGCCCATGCCAACCTCATGAAGTTCAACAAGGCCAAGTACAAGGCCCTGCATCTAGGTAGGGGCAATACAGGCTGGGCAGAGAATGGCTCAAGAGGAGTCCCAAGGAGAAGGACTTGGGTGTGTTGGTTCATGAAAAACTCAACATGAGCTGGCAATGTGCGCTTGCAGCCCAGAAGACCAACCACATCCTGGGTTGCATTAAAAGAAGTGTGGCCAGCATGTTGAGGGAGGTGATTCTGCCTCTCTACATTGCCCTCCACCTGGAGTACTGCATCCAGTTCTGGGGCCCTCAACATAAGAAGGACATTGAGCTGCTGGAGGAGGATCACAAAGAAGATCAGAGGACTGGAGCACCTCCTGTGTGAGGACCAACAGAGAGAGTTGGGGCTATTCAACCTGGAGAAGCAAAGGCTGCAGGGAAACCTTATTGCAGTCTTTCAGTTTCTGAAGGGGTCCTACAGGAAAGCTGGAGAGGGACATTTCAGCAGGGAAGGTAGTGATAGGACAAGGGAGAATGGTTTTAAACTGGAAGAGAGCAGATTTAGACTAGATATTAGGAAGAAATTCTTTACTGTGAGGGTGGTGAGACACTGGGACAGGTTGCCCAGGGAAGCTGTGGATACCCCCTCCCTGGAAGTGTTCAAAGCCAGGTGGTATGGGGCTTTGAGCAACCTGGTCTAGTGGGAGATGTCCCTGCCCATGGCAGAGGGATTGGAACTAGATGATCCTAAAGGTCCCTTCCAACCCAGACCATTCTATGATTCCAGGATCTGTAAGATCCTCAAGTCACACTGGTCAGTGCAGCCATTTACAAAGACTCAGGGGTATTGGGCTGGCAAACACATTGATTTGAATCAAGGATCTTTTTGAGGCCAAAGATCCAGACTTTTACAAAAATATGAAAGCAGAAACTTAGAATAAAATTACCAAGACCAAACTCACCTGCCTTAAAAATCTGACTTTAAAATGCTGTTATGGTTTAAGGGTTACCAGCCTGAAAGGGAAGGACAGGTGGTGTCTGGAGGACCCTGGAGGGTCCGAGATCAGTACTGTTCCCTCCCCTTTCTGGCCACAGTCTATAAAAAACTGAGTTTTTTCACGGGCTTTTTCCTGGCTTTCCTGGGCGGTTCCTGTCGCATCTCGGGACGGCTGGGCCTACCTCCATGTGCTCAGCAGCATCCACCACCATCCACTCCTGGCACCAATGTGCAGTGTGGTCTCGGCGGACAGGCCGCAGCAGTTGTAGCAGCCACGAGGCACTACTTGGACACTTCCACTCGGGACTACTGGGATTGGGTCTTGTATATAGTTAAATATACTTTGTCCGTTATTAGTTCCCTTTTCCTTTCCCCTGTTGTTTTTCATTAAAATTGTTGCAGTCTTAACTTCCAACCTTGTGCGAAGCATTTTTTTTCCTCTATTCCCTTTTCTTAATCCTCCCCCTGGGAGGGTAGGGGCCAATAGAGAGAAAATCCTGCTCTCTGTCTCTCTGACTCTTAAAGAGAGACAGGATAATTGGCGCCCAACGTGAGGTGAGTTTGAAAATGAATTTTTATTATTATTTTCCCCAACAAGACAAGTTGGAAGTTAATACTACAATGTCTCTCATAACTGTGCTTCTGCGAGTCCTGTTACAGGATGCTTTTGTGACCTCTCTTAATTTTGTCCTGGTGTCTGTTGTGCTGACTTGCCCTGTTTCCATGTTATACTGCCATGTATTTTGGACCATGATGAATGCTGGCTTTAGTTGGGTTAAGGCTTTGCATGAGTACCTTGGCCACTACGTCATGAATATGCTTATAAAGAATGATTCTGTTCTGTTGACCGGCAAGCTTGAGACACAGGGGTTTGAAGGAATGATGAACGGCTATTACGATTATGTGTTGTGGTTCATCACTGTAATTCAACTGTGGCGTGCTCAAGTCACTTTGCATGAGATTATTATCATTTTAAAAGCCGCCCTGCTGGCCCTGGCCGGGGCCCCGACTCCTGTCACGGCTCCGGCCCCAGCCCCGGCCCCGATTCCGGCCCTGGTTCTGGTCAGAGCTCTGGCCCGGCATGGGATACGGCCACAGCCCTGGCCCCGGGGCCCGGCACGGCGCGCGGCTGG
>NW_010168475.1:0-2200 GCF_000695765.1 Mesitornis unicolor
GAGCAGGGCATTGATAGGTTTATTTGGAATGCATTTGCGCTCGAAATCTGTGGGAACGTCTCATAACAGCTCTAAAGAGAAGATATCCTCATAAAGAAGATACAGAATGTAGTTTTACTAAATGGAACACTACAGAGCAGGGTGTCAGATATTTGAGAGAGCTGGCACTCCGACAGGTAATCTATGATAAGCAAACACTTGCCGATCCTGACCAAGTACCATGCCAAGGTTCTCTGTTAAAGAAGTTTATACAGAGTGCCCCTCCTAAGTATTCCAACATTTTGGCAGGGAGACATTTTGGCAGGAAGGCTTTTTGGGGCAGAAGATGAAACACCAACAACTGTGGGTGAGTTTGCTACTCAGCTCAGGTAATTTGAAGACACTGTTGTTCACAACATACACTTGCGCATTTCAGCCATGGAAAAGACACTAGAGGACATCAAAACCAACATCAAAACTGACAAGGCTGACAAGAAAACCCAGTTTGATGAGCTGAATGACAAGCTGTTCCCAAGAGAAGGAGAAAGTGATACCAGTTCTTCTGAATGGATCCATGTTTCAGCACTTAGAAACAGAAGTTTTCCCAGAAGATCGGCTCAAGGCAGGGAGTACCCAACACGAAGTTCTCTGTGGTACACCCTGATCGACTAGAGCGACGTGATAAATGATTTAGCCCCAAACAGAATTCCAATTAAAGTTTACAATTTATTAAACGAGTAAAGGCAAGCAAACAGCACTGGGTGCGTGGGGAGTGTCCACTCCACCAACACGCACATGGTACAGTTCCCCTTCTGGGTTTATATTTCTTTAATTAATACATATTCATTAAATTTCTCAATACGCTTATACATATGCATGATCTATTCCTGCTTCATATTAAAGTTAGCTCTCCTCCCATCTGCACTTGTGCAGTGTCCCCTGCTGGTGGTCGTCGGTGGTTGCAAGGATGAAGGCTCAGTCTCTCCTCCTCGTCACCACTAGTAACCTTTCCTTTTTTGCGCAGACTCAGTTATTTCTTGGCTCTTGCTCAAACTACAGGACTGGCATTATCTAGTTTTTGAGAGGAGTTCAGATAAGCGTCTCTTCTCTGGTGTCTGTGCCTTATGGGTTTTACACAACTATATACATTTCATTCTACTTCCTCCCAGTCTGTGGTCATACAAGGACAAACAAGATAGTTCTAAAGGTCATACTTTCCCTATGATTTTAACATTGTTTCCCTTAAACACGAATCAGACTGGTACATCTCACAGCGAGAATATGGATAGATGGCTTAACAAACCCACTGCTGTTTTGCGCGCCAGAGTACAGGAGCTGAAAAGTAATGCTGCCAGAAAGAACCAACCTAGGAGAATGGCTGCTCCCGTCAACTAGGATCATTAGAGGGTCCCTGCCTCCAGCCAGGTGGAGGAAAGGGATAATCGAGTTTTCTGGAGAGTGTGGATTCGGTGGCCTGGCACATCCAAACCTGAGAAATACAGAGCCCTGGTGGACACTGGTGCACAATGCACTCTAATGCCATCCTATATAGAGCGACAGAGTCCATTACCATCTCGGGAGTGATGGGAGGGTCTCAAAGGTTGACTGTGTTAGATGCTGAAGTGAGCCTAACTGGGAATGACTGGGGGATACATCCTATTGTAACTGGCCCAGATGGTCCGTGCATTCTGGGCATAGACTTTCTACAGAAAGGGTACTTTGAAGACCCAAAAGGGTACATTTGGGCTTTTGGGATAGCAGCTGTGGAGACTGAGGGCATTGACCAGCTGTCTGCTTTGCCTGGCCTTTCAGATGACCCTTCCGTAGTGGGCCTGATGAGGGTGGAGGAACAGCAAGTACCAACTGCTTCTTTGACAGTACATCGCCAGCAATACAAGACCAACAGGGACTCCCTGGTCCCTATCTATAAGCTGATTCGCCAACTAGAGAGCCAGGGAGTGATCAGCAAGACTCACTCAGCCTTCAACAGTCCTATATGGCCAGTACAGAAGCCTGATGGAGAATGGAGATTAACAGTGGACTATCTTGGCCTGAATGAAGTGACACCACCTATGAGTGCTGCTGTGCCAGACATGCTGGAATTACAGTATGAGCTAGAGTCCAAGGCAGCTAAATGGTATGCCACAATCGATATTGCTAACGCATTTTTCTCCATTCCTTTAGCAGTAGAATGCAGGCCCCAATTTGCCTTCACCTGGAG
>NW_010168476.1:0-9041 GCF_000695765.1 Mesitornis unicolor
CCCTAACGTTCTGTGATTCTGTGATTTGGAGAAGGATGCTTGTAGAGCCCTTCACATGTCCTCCTTCACACGTCCTCAAAACCCTTGCTTTTTTTCTCATCAGCTCTATTGGCTCAGTTTGACAAAAGTCTCTGTAGCGCCTTGTTTTCATCGGCTTTGATACTCCATG
The DNA here is from genome assembly GCF_000695765.1 of Mesitornis unicolor. Lineage (NCBI taxonomy): Eukaryota > Metazoa > Chordata > Aves > Mesitornithiformes > Mesitornithidae > Mesitornis > Mesitornis unicolor. The sequence goes on from NW_010168476.1 coordinate 170, forward strand.
GGAGAATTTCTGCTTCTCTCAGGCACGAGTGCTCTGCTGTTCAATATTCTCTCACAGCAGAGAGCCCTTGCTTTAGCCATGGCGAATCTGTTTTTTGATAGACTCTGACCAGCATGGCGAGCTTATGTTATTTCATGCATTTGCTATAATGTCTGTGGCATTTTTGACCCAATACTGCGAGCCTTTTGAAGCCATATGCCTTTTTTCTAGTTTTATTTTTCAGTGTACTACTCTGAAAATCTGTAGTGCACAAGATTATTGCACTATAACATCTAGTATTAGAATTGCGGCTCTACTGTACCCCTGGGGAGGCTGTTCCAGTGATTGATTGTTCTTGCTGTAGAAAATTTCCTACATTGAGACAAAACCTCTCTTGGTGCAACTTGTACCCATTGCCTCATCTGCCCTACATGGCTCCTTGTGAAGAAAAAGACTCTATCCCTTTTGTAGCTTCCATCTTTCCGCATACAGCAGGTTCTCCAGCCCTTTGAATATTTTCATGGCCCTCCTTTGGACCCTATCCAGTCTGTCTGCAGATTTCTGGGGACCAGGGCTGGGCATGGTACTCCAGGTGCAGCCTGATAAGCACTGAGTAGAATGGGATGATTGTGTCCCTATATGTGCTAGTAATGTCCCTGCTGCTGCAGCCCAGGATGAGATTTGCCTTGGTTGCTGCAGTGGTACACTGCTGACTCGGTTCAGCTTGTCCACCAGGAGCCTAGGTTCCTTTCAGCAAGGCTGCACAGGTCCTAGCTTGTTCTGGGCTCTTTGGTTACTATCAGCTTAGTGCTATTGGCAAACTTGATGAAGGTCCCATCGTACAGATCACTTGCAAAGATGCTGAACTGCATGCAGCCCGGTGTTGATGCCTGGGAAACCTCACTTGTGACAGGCTGCCAGCCTGAGTAAAAACCACTGCTCACCACCCTCTGAGTATGGCCTGTGAGCCAATTTCCTACCCATCTTGCAGGCCACGCAGTGCTGAGTCCCTTTGCTGAAGTCCAGGTGAATGACACCCACTGCTCTCACCACAGATCAGGCTCGTGTAGGTTGGAAAAGACCTTTAGGATCATTGAGTCCAACTGCAATCATAACACCTAAATAGCACCATACCTGAGAAATGTTTTAAAAGAAGTAATAATTATTGATTTGTCATTCTCAGCAAGCAATTACTATTGGCTCAGTAAGAAGGAAGACAAGGAACCACGATATCTCTCCTCTATTTCCATAGGGTCAAGATACTCTTAGGAGGCTGATACAGCAAAGGAACTGTCAGGTAACAAAGGGCTGAGGATCTTGTAAATAGCTGAAAAAACATTTGCCTCCTTTTGAAATTTTTTTTCCACAGCAGGTTGATTCAAAAAGGGATCATTAACTTCTGGTGTGAAGCAGTATTTTACTGAGTTTCCCCTGGGAGAGTAATTATATCAACCTGTTTGAAAACTGTAAGAGTGAAGTGGTATATTATTTAATCACCATGTAAGACAAAATGCCGTTTTGTTATGGAAGGTGATCAGGGTTGTCCGGCGCGATTTGTTTTTGGCAAAACCTCTCTGGGCTGAGTGGCCGTCAGGGCTGCAGCCGAAGGCGCCGGGTGGGCGGAGCGGCCCTTCCCGCTCTCGGGGCCCGGCGCCCCTCAGGGGCGGGTTGTTGGCTGTTTCCCGCCCATGCGAGCGACCACCAGGGAGTGGCGGCACCCCAGCGGTCGTCGTCGGCCGGTGCCTCCACACGGACAGCGCAGAGTGCGGTGGAGTGGAAGCCCCCTGAGACCGCGGGCGTCGGGGGCCTCGCAAGCCTCGCCGTCCTGCCGCAGGCGATGGCCGCCATCTGCAGAGGTAGGGGAAACCGCGGCCTGGTGGCTGCTCGGCTGAAGGGGGAGGACGGCCATCTTGTACCCTCCCGTGAGGGCAGCGTGCCTGGAAATAGGCGGGAACGGCTTTTTTTTTTTTTTCCAGAAGGGGCACGATTCTCCTGGGTCTGCTTCTCTGGTCAGTGACAACATTTGTTTTCCCTGTTTTATTTTGCTTCTCTTTCACTTGTTTTTCATCTCTTGAAAGTGAAGTATTCTAGATGGCTCCACATATTGCTCGGCGACAGCGGGGTTGAAGGTGAGGGGTAAAAGGCAACCCACGGGACAGAGAGGGAAGGAGCTGAGCCGTGTTCGGGAGTAGCCTTTGGTCAGAGAGCACCAGGCTGGTGCTGGGGAGGTTTCACCAAGCGAGGCAAGGTTTTGGCCGATTGATTCACGCCCTTTTTATTTCTTCCTGGTACAAAAACCCCATGAATCAGTGTGACAGTGCCAGGCGGTGTCTCCCAGTACGGAAGACAGCCGTATTTTCCTCGTAGTTATTATCATGCGGATGGAAAGCTGCATGAGTGTAACAGAATTCAGGAATTGCATTTTAAAAGCTGTGCCCCAGAATGTGAATAAACCACATAGTTTGTATTCAGTTCTTGCTGGCGACATGTGCTGTGAGAGACAGTGTGAAAACCCCTTTGATTTGGAGGAAGGGTGTTAGGAAACAGCGTTAGAAGGGCTGCACAGATTATTTGACGCAGGGCTTGTGAATGTTTCTGCGATGTCTTTGGGGGCCTTTCCTGGCATCTGCTGTGCTGTTACCAACCATGAACTCCAGGAAACCCACAGACATTTTGGAATGGGTCTTGGGAGTTTAGGAGTAAGGACGTGAAATGCCCAGGTGTGAATATTCTTGAATGTTAGAGGAGTGGATGCCCATAAAATGATGATCCCCCTTTCCTTAATGAGCTGGCAACCCACATCTGAACACCCTGGTAACCTGTCAAGCTGTGGGTGTGCATCTCAGTGGGGGAATCATAATGAGTTTGTGATATTGCAGGAGATACTTTCAAATCTGGATGTACCTAGAAAGTATTTTCGGTTGTGTGTTCAAACAAACAAAACCTCATGGGGTGGCAACGGAGTGATGAAACTGAACAGCTTCTCTCTCATTGAAAACAGTTCTTTTTTTTTTCCCCAGTGTGACGGAATACATAACAATGGGCTGAAGCCCTGAGCTGAGCTCTGAACAGCAGTGCCACTCTTCCTTCTGAATAGAAGAGGCTCATTGATGCCCAGGCAGTTGCAAATTAGTGGGACTGCATTTAAGAAGCAGTAGAGCTAAAGGTGGGTGTGACTTGTGCGGTAGCAAACACGCTCCTTTTCTAGGTGTTGGCAAGCAACTTGAGCTTTCCTTGGCTCGCACATGGCCCCTTTGTTTTCAGAAGGGTTCTTGCCAGTGCCTCTGCAAGCCTCCTCTTCAGTGCAACCAGAAGCAGAATTTTCTCTTAGTTATTCTCACACCTTAGATGCAATTCTGCTTTCATTGAGCTGAATGGCAATTCTTAAGTAAGGATGATGTTTAAATTTGTCTGCAGTGCCAGTGTAGCATTCATACAGGCCTGCCCAACTTCAGCAAATGTCAGCTTTGTGTTGTGGGTTTCCCTGAAGTGACATCTGCTGCACTGGGGAAGATCCACAGGGGAAAATAAACTGATGACAGAAGGTTTGAATGCGGTCATGGGCAGAATAGTTGTGCATGTTTATCGAGTACATCTCCTCTTTCATTCTCTTAAGAAGAGGAGTTTTTCCTCTCAGAACTTGAGGAGGATGGACGTCTTTTTTTGCTCTGTTGGTTTTGACATTTTTAACCACTCTATTGTATTGTGAGGGAAAAAAAAGATCATAGGCTTCTCGTTTACATCCCTCAGTGTTATCATCTAGTCCAGAGGCTTCCACATCTGTGCCACACCTCCCCTAACACTGTGCCAGTTTAGATCTGGTTGAATGAGAGCTCCCACAGCAAATACTGTTACAGCTTCCTTATCCTTGTTCCTCCTGACTCCAGTTTTTCGGCTTCTCTAACTTTCTTATCTCCTCACTCTGGTTTTCCTATGTTTCTCAGGCATGCTTTCTAGACATTGCATTTCAGAGAGAGAGATTACTAGAGTCCTTATTCCTAAAGGTGTCTGAAAATCCTGTTGGGAGTAATTTGGTGTAAAATTGTCTCCTGAAGTCCTTGCAGAAATACTTAAGGTTCTGTAGAAATTCCCTTGAAGCTCAGTTTATCAAAAGTCTCTGTAGCCTTGTTCTCGTCTGCTCTGATACTTCATGAGAGAATTAGTGGTTCTCCCAAGCACGAGTGCCCTGCTGTTCAGTTCGTCGGGCACAGCAGAGAGCCCTTCCTTTGGCTATGGCGAATCTGGTTTTTGGATAGACTCTGACCAGCATGGTGAGTTTGTTATTTCGTGCATATGCTACAATGTCTGTATCTTTTTTGCAAGCCTTTTGAAGCCTTATGGTTGGTTTTTTTTCTTTTATTTTTTAGTGGACTAGTCTGAAAATCTGTCAAGCACAAGATTATTGCACTAGAATATTAGGTATTATTACAGTGGCAAAGCAGCCTTCCTTGCTGGTTTCCTCCTACCACAGTAACGTCGTTCCATAATTTGTGTACTGGAATGAAAATGCTAAGAAATGCACCATTAATATTAGCTAAGTGCAGATATTTTTTTTTTGGTGCTGATCCCTCTACCAGCAAAGCAGATGTAACGATAGTCACTTGTGTACTTCTGTGAGTCTGTGCTACATTTAGTCTGTTAGTGGACTGGAAAGAGATTTCTGATGATGATTAGTGCATTATTAGGAAGGGGAAAAGTGCTTGTGGAAATGGCAGGAGAGACTGGGAGCTTAAGTTAATAAATAATTGTAGAATCTGGCAGTTGATCCGTCTCAGTGGAGACACTTTGGGAGCAGTGCTAAGCGCTGGATCTCGGTGAATGGTCAGAGTAAGGTGGGAGGAGAAGGACCTACAGCTCTATTCCGATCTTTCCTCCAGTGGACTTAAGTGAGTGGAAAAAGTCCCTCTTGTAAAGAAGCATTTTTCAGTCTTCCTCTGGACTTTGTGAAGTTTTGACTTTTTCATTTCTTCTAACCTGCAGTCTTTAAAATATTTTGCCCTAGAGAGTATGTTGATCTGGATGTGGTTTTTTTCCTAGATAGGTGTCAGTATTTGCTGTTCCATAAAGAAGCTCTGTTTTATCAGAACTGCTAGATGAATGTTGTTTCAGAGCTGTGTGTAAGTGGTGTTGTAATTTAGCTATGATTACTCAGACGTCAGAGCGGGTTACTTTTATCAGAAGAATTGGTGCTGACTTGGAGCTGGTAACACTTGCTCATTTTCTGAAGCATAAAAGCATGGGTAAAAGAGGTGTCTTAAAGGTGATGGTAGGGTGGGATTTCATCTGAGCCTGAGATGCCAGGTGAAATTTGATAGACAGACAAGTCGATAGATTCCTTGTGTACTGGTATTCCTCTGGGATTGACTTAGGGACTAATGCCATGTCACAGTCACGGTCTGATTGTTGCCTTTTCCTTAAAGACATTTTCTAATAGGAAGCTGAAATTTCAACTTAATTTGTATGTCTCCCTGTTTCCTTTGAGAAATACTGAGTTTTCATTGCACCACTAAAATCTCCCCAAGCTGAAAGGACCTTAGCTTTCAAGGCTGAGTACTTTCATGTACTGCCACTCACTCTCAAACCTATTTCTCTTTGTACTAATCACATTTCCGTTTCCCTTTTCTCTAGGTGGTTGTCTTTGGTAAAGCAGCCAGAGGGGAAGCTTCAGCTGTAGGCCTAAAGAAGAATTTGGATTATGTTTTTGCAGCTGTTCTTGAGTCAGTATAGACTGATGAAACTAGGTGAGTTTACTGCAGCCATCAGCAGTCTTCTTATGTCTAGTACCAGTTATGCAAAATTGTAATTTACACATCAGTTGGGAAAGTTGTTTTTAGCCAAGATTTATTACTCTCAGACAATTTGTTAGGAATCATTAAAATGCTGTAGTCTGTGTAGAACAGGTCTTCAGTGTTTGGTCTCAAAGCTCCTTTGAGTTTGCTGGGGCATGGAAGGAAATAAAAAGCAAGTACAAATTTAATACAGATATTCTTTTGGAGAAATGCTTTCATAATAATTGTGTCCCACTTCTTGTGAAAGTTTCTCAATTCCTGCTCCTCTGTTCCTTTCAAATAATGTTAAATCTTTCCACTGGTATCAACTCTTTGAGATTCCAGCTCATGATAGGGGTAGACTGGTTAGATGTTGCTAAAGGGTTCCCTTCTCTGTTGTATGCTGTTTCCCCAATGCAGTTGTAGAGTCATCTCAGATGATCAAAATGGGAAAGGAGAGGACTGTGTGATAATAATGTTAATAATGTTGCAGTGCTTTCCAAGGGAGTCTGTCCATCTTTTTCCTCCACCTGTAGGCATTTGCTGGACACAGAAGATGAGTTCAGTGACATCCAGTCTGACTCTGTGCCCTTGGGAGTCCAGGACTGGTTGTTGGCTTCTACCTTCACACCACAAATGGGGAGGATGCTCAAAAAGACAGAGGAAAAAAAACCTGGTTCAGAAGTACTGTACATGCAGTATAAGCTGCGATATTTGTGGAAAGGTAAAGGAGCATGTAATTACTTTGTTCTAGCAGCTGCCGAGGTACCGCAGATTGCACCTGTAGTATTGAATGAAGAATGCTTTAATGTGCGTCTAATGATGTTTCTACACAGGTCTAGATAGCTCCTCGAAACCTGGGATTAAGTACTAGATTGCAGCCTGAAACAGCACATACTGATCTGTTCTTGTAATAGCAGAGTTGGAATAATTTTGACAGAGAATATGCAGCTCTGCATAGCCCTAGGTCAGAAGTGAGAGCTCTTAAAACTCGGTCAGGCCTCCCTCGCCTCTGTTTACCTCTGTGGTCTAGTATGTCTTCTGAAGAACTGTTAAGAAACAGAAGAAAATCCTGTCTCACAGCATGACTGGAATGACCAAGAGTGATGTGATAACTTGGGATCTTAGGGAGGATTTCAAAAAACCCATTGAGTCCTTTCAGCCTTCTCTGTTGTGACTTGCATCAGAACCTATTGCTAACACAGGTTCACTTTTTGAACACTTTGAAACATTTAGTCATTGCCATTTGGACTCGCTTCCAGTCTTACCTTTTCTTACCAATTAGGCTCTCTTTGCTGACGTTTTTCCTTCAAGCTAGAAGGAGAGCTGACTCATGGGCAACTGTTATCAGAATTTAGGCAACATGAAAGGCAGCAGGTCCCAAGTTTCTACAGCAAAGCTCAGGACAGGAGTGGAAGGGTAGAGTGCCTTTTATTGTTCATCAGAATTGTAGTGACAGCTTCCCAGGCCTCTCGACTCTTCTGATATGAGGGTTGGATTTCATATCGTAGTTAACATTTAATGTAACATTACTGTGATTTTCTTCTGCTTTGTGGTTTTCTGAAAACCCCAGTGGACTACCTGAAAGGGGTCTGTAGAGAGGTGTATGTGGTCACTTCTTCCGTGTAACTAATGAAAGGAGAGAAGGAAATGGCTTCAAGTTGCGCCAGGGCACATTTAGATATTAGGAAAAATTTCTTTATTGAAAGAGTAGTCAGACACTAGAACAGGCTGCCCAGGGAGGTGGTGGGTCGCCATCCCTGAAGGTGTCGAGGAAGTGTGTGGATCTGGCACTTCAGGACATGGTTTAGTGGGGATGGTGGTGGTAGGTTGATGGTTGAGCTTGATGATCTTATTGGTCTTTTCCAACCTTAATGGTTCTGTGATTCTTTGACTCTTAAAAAATAACATAGGAAAATCAGGGTCATGCTGTCTTTGGGATTAATATTAAAATCAGAAACAACTAAGTTGCTTTTTGGGTGTAGCAAGATAGTTCTTCTAGTTAGTTGTTATTGTGGTTGATTGAACAGGAAGTGGTAAGAATATGACCACAGGTGTCTGTAGTTTTTTTTCTTACTGCAAAAAAAGGTATCACCTTGTTCTGTTTTAAGCATGAGTGAAGCATTGGAGGGCTTTGAAAACAATACAAAGCTATGAGAACTCTATGGGACAGCAGAATTCAGAGGCTTTTGTATTGTTAAGAAGCATACATTCATTATTCCTGCTTCCTTCAAGATTAATATTCTTTTTCCTAGATGTGGCATGTGGGTAGGGAACAGAGAAGGGTAAAATCAGCCACATCATCCCAACTTTTCGGGTACTAAAGCAAGCAGGGATTCCTGTATTTTTGGATTCAGTCTTTGCTGATTAATTTGTGGCATGGAGACTTGCCATGTTTAGAATAAACAAAAAGCATACATGTTCTTAATGGAAGCTTCTTAAACATGAGTCTTACAATGTTGATGAGTTACTTAAACTTTGCATTGGTTAAAAGGGATGGAAAAAGTTAAAAAAAAAAAAAGGCTCTGCACTTTCATCACCATTCTTATTCTCCATTTGTAGATGTAAAGTGATAGAAATGGAACTGTCATTGTAAAAGCCATGACCATATTGACTGCTTTTCCTCTCCATTCTTGCAGCATGTAGACAAGTGGTTCTTTGATGTCTTTGCAGTAAATGACACCAGTGGGGATTGCACGCTGAAATTCATTTTCTGGGAACTTGTCACACACCATAATCTGATCAACCAGTCCAAGGTCAATAGTTAGAAGATGGGTCTCTTCTTCCGTCTTGGGTTTTGTTCAACTTCTCTCTCATCCTGCTTTGTCCCATTCAAAATGCAATTTTAGCAGTATTCGAAGGCTTCATGGACATTGCACTTTCCCCAGTAAGCAAGACCAAATGTTATTTAGGTAGTACTTTAAATTGCAATGGAACAGGATGAAGTAGGACAGGGCTCCAAACAGGTTTCCCCATGACATCCATAGGGAATGTTATATCTGATCCTGGGGGAACAACAGTGTAATTCTCCTGAGATTCATAGGACTCTCAAGCGTGCAGGCAGAGAAGAAAAGCTTGGATTGTTCCAGAAGCGTGAAAATACAAATGCTATGTATCTCTTCCTC
>NW_010168477.1:0-710 GCF_000695765.1 Mesitornis unicolor
ACAAAAATAGCGGTAAAACTGAACAAAATTGAGGAAAATGAAGATAAAAGCGTGCACCCACCGGGACAGTGTCCCCCCTGTCCCTCGCTCCCCATTTTGGTGTCCAATGCCCAAACGCCTCTGGCCGCTCCTCAACGCCCCTGAGCTGGGGGTGGCGCCTCCTTCGGGAAACCCAGGGTTGTTAAAACCGCGGGAAAAAAGGCGGATTTGGGTAAAAGTCGGGCTCACCTTCTCGGATCCATGCAGGAAATCGTTCAGGGCCTGGGGGTCACTGCAAAGCAACACAGGGGAATGAACACAGGCTAATTAAGGCACTAATTAAGGTGTTAATTAACACACTGATGGGCTCAATTACCGCAGGGGGCACTTGTCTGCCCAATTCCCCCAAACCTCAATGAGCAACGGTTTCCCAGCCCCACCAAATCCCCTGTGGAAATGGAGTTTTTGGACCCTTTAGGGCATACTTTGGGGGGTTTTGGTGCTGGGAGAGCCCACTCCAGTGACCAAGGTGGGTAGAGACCCCGACTCGCCCCCCCACTGATAAATTTAGGGCATTTGGGACCCTCTGGAGCACATTTTTGGGGGGTTTGGACCCTCTGGAGCAGATTTAGGGGAATTTTTGGACTCTTTGTAGCGCATTTTGGGGAGTTTTGGTGCTGTGAGACCCAGCCCCAGTGACCGAGGGGGACAACGCCATGGATTGAGGGGGG
>NW_010168478.1:0-26378 GCF_000695765.1 Mesitornis unicolor
AGGGACCTCTCCCTTGGAGGCCATCACCCTGCGGAGCAAAGCTGATAAACCTCTCTGCTGTCTCTGCCTCTGTGGCCCCCTCCATGCTTGAACAGCAGCCCCGAGCTGAAAGGCATGGTCAATGGACCACTGAAAGTGGCCTGTTGTGCTGGTCTCTGAGCCTGTACGTGTGTAAAACACCCTAAGGCAGAAATTTCCCTTGATGGAGGGAGAACTTGTATTATTGCTATTGCTATTGCTATTGCTATTATTTACTATGACTATTATTGTTCTTGTCATTGTTACTCTTACTATTATAATGTTTTGGAATGGCATATGCTCATCTGAGCATTTCAGGAGATCAGAGGATGATCCAAGCTGGACAGTGGATTCAGTGTAGCTCTGTTGGAGCCCAAAGACTTTATTTGGTCTCTTTGTCTGGGAAAGGAAGTGAGAAACTGTCTCTTTTCTTATCATCTGGCATCACCAGGCACGCTTTGCTGATCCCTGGAGGGATAGATTCCTGTTGTAGCCTCTAGCAAGAGTCAAGTACCTGCCTGGATCTTCAACACTTTGGGTGGCCAATGAATCTGTACAGGGAAGACATCAAAACCCAGGGTTTAGATCTGAATCCTGTCTGCAGGGCATCTCCCAAAAGACAGCGAAAGTGGAAACACATCCTTCCTGCCTTCCAGAGACAACATCCTCCTTCCTCCCCCATGGTCCCAGTTATGGATTTCCTGCAATCCTGAGACCTAGCATTAAGCAATCCTGAGCAAACAGCATTCCCTCAGGGCTCATCAGGGTTGTGCTCTCACCTCACTCTGGTCACTACCTTCTAGTCTAGGATTTGCTGGGCATAAGGATTGCAGCAGAAGTCATGTCATCTAATGGAGTGGGGGATGGACCAGTGGAGTCACAAAACACAGGAAAACCTGTAAATGGTGTCCAGACTGAATACTTACCCTGTCTTTGGCTCCTTGATATTGCATTTATTAGTGCTGATGCTTTGATTTACAACTTGCACCTTGACTGGCAGATGTTACTGGTGGCAAAATTTGCAGCTTCTTTTACAGTTTCTTTTACAGCTGCTGACCAGGCTTTAATTGTTGCACTGCCTAACTCTCCATCAGACTGGAATAAGTTAGCATCAGCCAGCCTAAGCAATAAGGCTGCTGGACTTCAGGTGCATTTTGTCCATCTGTTTCTGATAAAGCCTGTAAAAAGCATGCAAGGTTGGTTCCTCTCCCTTGAAGAAGAAACTCTGCAGGCAGACAGTGGTTTTGAGTACAGAAGTATTTAAAGCCATGGGTAGTTAGTTTCTGCCAGTAAATGCAGTCTTCCTCACATGTGGTGAGGGGAAGAAGTGACTGAGATTTGCATTTTTGACTGGTGCTGGGTCAGAGGTGAGAAGCTGCACAGCTGCTCAACACAAGAGAGCAGAGCCGTGGCTGTGAGCATGGGGGAAGAGGGGGAACAAGGGCTAGGATGTCACCACAAGTCGCTGGTGGCCGTTTCCAGTAATCAGTGTGTGTTGCATGGCTTAGGCAAAGCTCATGTTTAATTTACCACCAGATAGACGTTGCATAGAACTTCTGTTGCTTGGTCACAGGGCTTGAAGTCTCCTTTTTCTTCTCTGCTGTTGACCCAACAGAGGCAACCAGCAACACTGACCTTATGATCCATCCCTACATGAGATCTCCTAGGGAGAAGGTTTCTTCCAGTTAATTCAATGCTGGTCTGGCAGAACTGCTCTCTTGACCCTGGATGGCTGAGGACAGGCATTGCTGGACCTGAATTTGGCCCTACCAGTGCCTCATGTCTAAATTATGTGACATAGGGGTCAGGTGCTTTGTGTTACTTGCAATGGGGTTCCTGGCACAGCTCCTTCTGCCTTTGCTCAATGGGTGGGTTTCAGAGGCGCCAGTGAGGTCAGGGTGTTTGGCACCTCCAAGGGCACTGATACCTTTGATACTCAAGTCCTGAAGTCAACAAATTACAGGTGAGTCCAATTAAGTTACAAGAGCAATGCCAAGAGGCTGACCAAGATGCAACCATTATTGCATCTGGCCTTGCATGGATGTGGAGCTGTAGATAGGCCCTTGTCAGCCTGAATTAACAATCCAGAAGGTTTTATGCAGAGGCCAGAGTCTGTGCACTGGGAAGGCAGTGTGGGTGGGAGGGAAGGAGATGAGGAACCAAACCATGCCTGTTGTTTACGTACATAAATCCAGCAAACTCCTTGCCAGCTGGTGCTTACAGAACGCGCTGGGAACAGGGTTTATTAGTTATGCAAAGGTGTGTGAATATGAAAATACAGTCTCAGATAAGCCAAACTAGCCTGTCATGAGGTCCACAAATAAATAAAAAATGTTTAGAGAGATGCAAAAGCTGCCCTCTGCTTCGATCACCGAAGCTGGGAGAAATGGCCTGGTTGTTAGTCCAGGGCTGTGCATCAAGTCTGATCTGATCTCCCAGACAATGCACCGGCTCCTTGTCTCCTCCTTCACTTGCCCAAGGGATGTTTTGACTCTGATATGCACTGAGCAAAGAGAAAGGCATATGTGACCTAAATCAGGTTTTACTTCTGCTTGCATCCCTCCAGCTTGAGTAAACAGCTGAGGATGTGACTGAGAGCACATATGATGCCTCGTCAACGCCTCTTCTCTGCTTCGGGTTTTCTTCTCCCTTCCCCAGAGGTGAGTTTGACTCATTCTGTATTTACAGAGATGCTTCCCCTTTCCCCACACTGCTCATTAAACCTCCCTGATCAGCCGGTCCCAGTCCACCTCTGCAGCTTTTTGTTGTTGCATGGAAGAGCTTTGTCCAACAGCATCTACCTCCCCAGCCTGGGAAAGGATGGGAAAAACCCTGGAGACTGACAAAACAAACAAAAAAAGGCTCACTTGATCAGCCTGACTGCCAGCCCCACCCTGGGGTGTGGAATAAACACCGGCAGGTATTTATTCATTGCCACTCAGCATCCAAGTATTTGTTTCTCCTTGTCACACGGGTGCACACTCACATCCATGCTGCCTGCCAGATGCTTTCGTTCTCAGACAACATGGGCACGCTTCTGTCTGCTGAGGCAGAAAGAGCTCCTGCCTGCAAGATTTGTTATAAACATGCTGGGATTTCTAGCAATTTGATGTTTAGATGCACAAGGATGTTTCTTTTCGGATATCTGAACATCCATCTAAATACTCTTCTGCACCACGCATTTGTCTATCCATTTATATTCATGCACTCATAAATTTCTACATATGTGCTTGTGTTTATGCATATGCATTTATGCACATATTTACATCTGTCCACCCACATTCACCTACGTATGAATACGCAGTGCTGGAAATGATAATCTGGATGCTTTGGCATTAATAATGCATAAATCTGATGTTTGCAGAAGTGAATACGTGGCACATGATGCCATTTTAATCTTTGCGTACACACATACACATCTTTTCCCCATCTGTCTAGTGATGAACATGCCAGTATATAGGTGTGCTTAATACCACTATGTTCTTACACAGGAATGCGGATGAATGAAGTTAGCACACAGCACTGGTTATCTCAGGCAGAGTAAACGTCAGCAGAACCATTTAATTAAAAATCATATGCCTGTTGTATTTGACTGAATCAATACGAATCCAACTCATGCATCCATGTCCGGATCATGCTGATGTAACTACCAAGAGAAGAATGAAATGTCCTTGCAAGGCTAAAGAGGAAAAGTTCCTGGTTGACCCCATGAGGACTAAAGCGCTTCGTCCACTGATACCCTGCGTTAGGCTGCAGGTAGAAGGTGGAGGTGTGGCACCGGGGAGGAGAGGAAAGCTTTCCCTAATGGTGAGCACACACAACATGTGATAACTACCCTTTGATCTGTCCCAGCTTTATGGATGTCAGGGGAAATGCCCTGAGGGCAGCTGAGTTCGGAAATGTCGACCACGGCGATTAGATAAGGGCATTTAACGAGAAGCTTAATTTCCTGCCTAAAAATGGTCATGATGGCCTGCTATGTGATGAATAATAATGGGCTGCTAGAGGTCAGGGAATGAGCCCCAGGCGAAGGTTATTTTCAATGTCTTCAAGGATGTAAAAGGGAGGGAATTTCTCAGCTAATCTGAGTCGGAGCTGGGATTTTATCCAGAAGCAATTTTGGGGGCGATTCTCCATTGCCCTGATGAATTTGAACTGGTAACACGGAGAAGTGTCAAAGGCAAGGTGGAGATTCTTGTTCTAGCTGCCCCCACAACCACAGGTACTTAGGGACATGTTTTATCCTGATCAGTAACAATTTGCTTTTATAGTCTTTATGACAGCAATTTGCTAAGAAGACACAAGACTTTACTGGGATGCCTCACTGCAACACCTGCAATATGCTTCAGCGTCCACATTGCAGTGCAGAAAGAGTGGAAGAGTGGAAGAGAAAGGAGGGTGACTGCTCCCAGTGAAAGCAGTGGGTGTGATGCCCAGTTTTCGCATAGGTGACATAAATGTCCATGTGCTGTTCACTCCATTGACTGGATAGGAAGCTGGGGTCAGATGGCTCTAGAGGTCTGCTCTGCCTTCTGTGTTTTTAAGATGGATAGAAGACACAACTCATCTTAGTCACACCAGAAAGTGGTTCAGCATGACAGATGCCCCACCTGAAGTCCTCCTTCCTCTGCTCATTGCCGTGGGTGCCTGTAAATGTGCTTTTCTTTCACAGGCGTACCTACTCACCAGTGGAAGAGGCACAGATTTGCATTTTCCACCTAACAAAATGTGTGTGATCCCAGAGCCAAGCCACCACAGGGTACAGTACTCCTCTAACCACACCACATGTACATCACTTGTTACGTCAGTGGCCAAGGGAGCACCTTCCTCTACTTTGTTTTTCCTTAAATGATCAGAAGAATAGGCAGGGAGGCCTGGGAGGTCAAAATAGCTTTTTGTTCAGTTAGATGTGTTAAGTTCCACTTAAGATACGCCATGTTCTATCAGATAAGAAGAGATATGATGTCTCCTGACCTGAAATCCCATGACACAGGCTGTCACAAGTTCCCAGTGGTCTCTTGGTAACAGTGGCAGGCAGTGGCTTGGAGCTGGCTTGCAGCACCTCCGTAATTGGAGACACACCTCTTAAGCTATAAATGTCCTCTCAAGCTTTAAATGTAATTGCACCTGGAGAGATTACTGGGATCACAGGAAGAAGGCCATCAGCTGCTTTGTGACCATGCTGAACTCTCCAAATAGACTGGTAGCCAAGTCTATTGAGAAGGCGTTATACATGTCTACTGTTCAGAAACAAGGCTTTTTTGTGGTCCCTGGAGTGCTGCCGTTCTCATACTCCTCTAACCATCAGTGTGATCCCACTCCTGGTAAGAGTTTCTCTGAACTTAGCCTAAGTAAACTCCTGCTCAGCACTGAATCCATAGTGACTTAAACTTCAGTGACAAGGTCTCCTTCTGTCTCTCTGGTGGTTTCACTACAGAAGGGGAACAGAGGGGGAGAAGGCTTTTTGGGAAGCCCTACAAGGTGGGTATGGGTTGTCCAAGGCTCCTTGATAGGCTCCAAGGTCTTCAGCGCCATCTACTGCCACGCTAAATCTTGGCTGCCTTGTCATCCCTCCAGGAATGGGTTTAGAGGGTTTATATTTCACTTTCATAGGATGGGGATAATTAGTAGCTACATTTATTGCCCCATGGTTCCTATAGAGTGAATACAAATTAAAAAACATGCTAGTGTCTGAAGACAAAAACCTGGTGATATTTCCCTTAGAAATTCATACAAAGGGCCAGAAAAAGCAAATACTTGAGGACTGTTATGTGGCAATGAGCAAAAGCCAAGCAAACGATAATAACTAGGAGTAACGGTACTGTTTTTTTCTGATTTGCTTTTGGCTATACGATGTTTTCCACTGTCAGCGTAAAATTACAAAGTGAAGGTTGAGTAGACCATTCAGTGAAGGTCAGAGGCAAACAGAGAGAGACTGGCTATTACTTTGGGTTCATTGACTCTGCAATCAGATACAAAACATCCCCCACATGAAACAGCAAAGAAATGTTAGATGAACATGCGATAGTATAGGTGTGGCTGAAGCAATGCATCTGTCTCTAGTTTGATCAACTTGAAGAAAATCAGATTAAATCAGTGAAGTTACATTCTATTTGCAGCCCTTCTATTAAGCACAGAACTTGGTTCTCTGTGCTTCTCCCATGTAGAAGAGCTTAGAGGTTCAACAGCTCTGGCAGGCCTATGAAAGATCTGATTTATGAAGCAAGTCATCACACATGTGAGAAAAATATTGACAACTGGCTGAAAAACCATCTCTTCAGCCATTTAGAAGGTGATGTCATTCTAAAGCATTTTGTGGGGTATGGTCACCCCCTGCACTTTCAGGTGGTGGCAGTGGTTCAAAATACACGTGCTCCTCTCTACCTGCCCATGACCTTGGTTATTAATCTTATAAAGTGAAGACCCCAAATTGAGATGAAGCCAAAGGCCATGCAGAAGCTTCAGCATCTTCCAGTCCTCAGCAGTCTACTCTTTAGGCAGGAGGGAAGATGAACCACAACATGTGTTTCACATCAGCTGTAAAGCTATCATAGAGCGTTATAAAGATTTCAACGTAATGGAAATGAGTAGCACTTGGATATCTTCTGGTGTGAACAAAGGTGTTTGGGGCTCCAGAAAACCTGTTCATCATTTTTTAGAAGAACTTGCCCTTATTAGGAGAGTACAAAGCCCTCCACATGCATAAGTGACTGAACCCAGCTCGGCAATGTTTTTTGCTCCTGTGTTTTCTAGTGGCCAAGAAAGTAATGTACATTTGTTTTCATTTAATTCTTCTGGTTAGGGAAATCATTGTTAGGAACTGGGATCAGTCTGAGCTAATGAGAGGGACTGTGGGATGGCTCCAAGTCACAATTTTGACAAAATATGCACATTCGACTTTAAATATCTCTCCTGTGATCCTTGAACAGGGCAGGAAATCCTACAGGTAGCCAGGACTTCCTCTGACATCTTGGTTGAGGTAGCTGGGATCTCATCTCAGTATGCTCCCATACCAAACACTTTGCCTTCCCCAAGGTCTGATAAGCTTTCAGATCCTCTGGGACCTGGAAAATAGTAGGAAGCAGTTTTTGAGGAACTTGTAACCTAAAAGCAGGGGAGATTTTGGAGGATAAATGGAAAATTAGAGATCAAGCTCATTAAAAAGAGTTTCCTTATTGCCACCAACAGTGATCTAGGAGTGCTTTTGGTCTGGGAATTAAACACAGCCTCAAGGACCTGTTGCATGCTCTTCTGGTGAGGGTTTGATCAGCTTGATTCAGCACTGTTGTAAGAAAAGCAGTAGATATTAGAAACAATTGGGAGGTTCCCATTAATGAACATTCAGAACATAGCCTAGCATAATTGCAACCGAAATGCTTCTGCAAAGCTCCAGTTGGTGTTGATTTGTCACCAGTGTTCTGCTGCAGATAGCTGTGTAAATTAGGAGCACTTTGTATAGCAATCTACTGCTTTTTTTCCCAAGAAAAACAAACAAGAAAACCTCATTGTGGTTTCTGCAGGAAGGAAAGTCCAGTTGAAACATTAACTTTGTCTGTCTCCACTGAAGAGCAGTCCTATTGAACACTTCTACAAAGGATATGAGTAATAAGGGCTTCTCTCAGAGATTACTTCCTTAAAAAGGATTATTTTCACCCAATTCTTAGCAGCATCTCTTCTAGCTATTACATTTACAGTGCTTCTCCTGGCACGTTGAATGGCAGGAGAAGGGTAGTCTGTGTGAACACACCCAAATTCCTAGTGGGCATCGCCCAGGTCTCCAGCTGAGAAATTTGACATGCAAAATGTAACCCTGATCACCTGCTGAATACTCCGGGGATGTGTTGCAATCAGTCTTCCTGGGATGGTTTGTAGGCATGTGATAAGACTAACATGTGTTCTCACCTGCCTTTGGTGTCCCGGTGTTGCCAAACACTACATCTCTGGCAGTCCTACACCTTGGCAGGCAGAGCTGGGTTTCAGGAGTTCACAGTGACCTTGCAGAGTCTCTCTGATCCCAGTTATACCTATGCCTGAAAAGGACAGGCCCGAGGTTGCATGGTTTGACTTCCCAGTGCTTCAATTCTCCTAGATGCAAAACGGTGATAAGGAGTTCTTGGAGATCTTTGCGAACTGCATCATGTCTTCCTTATGTAGATGTTAATTACTCTAATTATTATACCCTTTTTACTGCCAGTGATTTAGTACAAAGGCATCTACCTGAGGTGATGAGTCAAGAAACTCTTTATAGTGCTCAGTCAGCAGGATTTGGAGAGCAGACGTCTAAGCTCTGTTCTTGGATCTGTGACCGTGACTTGGCCAAGACCTTGGCCAAGGTCCTTGAACATCTCTATGGCTCACGTTACCCATATGTAAAACAGAGAGAATAATATTGAGCACTCTGCAGAGAGGATGAATTCCTCACTGTCTGCAAGATGATTCGAGAGGCCTTGCATGCCAGGGAATGCAAAATGCTTACCGTTTTCCTCCTTGTGGCTTCAATTTGCGGTCTCAGCATCTATGCTGTGCTCTGGAGAGGTCTGTGATAGCAAGTTTGTATTTGGCTTACACCAACGAACATGAGCAAAGGGATCTACGCCTCTGGCAGAAAATGTTTCAAAATCAGGGGTAAAAAAGAAAAAGCTTGAACTATTCTAAACACACAGTATTGGAGGTTTTTAAAAGATCTATGTATTAAAAGCCTTTACTTGCTGGACTACTGACTCTTCATGAGTATTCATGGCAATCAAGTTCAGCTGACATGGTCTCCTGGTCTGAGCTAAGAGTGCCTGTCATGTTGACTCTACCTACGGGTAGTTTCCACAGGGCATTTCTCCACTTAGAAGTTGCTTCTGGTTTACTCTAAACCAGCTTAAATTAGTCAGACTGCAGCAGTTAAAAACAGCTAAAATTTCCACTGTGGGAGAAAAAGGACACGTTTAATCCATTTTCATCCGCAACAGGTTCATCTCTTACACCTGCCCTTCATCCTTTGCTGCCAGTTGTGCTTTAGCTATTTTTTTTTCTTTATTTCCTTTTCTTTTTTAATTCTTTTTTTTTTTGTTTGTCTATTCTGAGTTGATGTGTGGAAGAACTGTAAAAGTAACTAAAGAGCCTGACTTTGACTCAGTCTGCCATGCGTCTTTCATCATGGCTTCCGCGATGATTTGAAGAATTGCCTTTTCAGTCCTACTTATACATGAATCCTATGAAGATGTGGCCATTTGCAGCTCAATGAGGAATCACACCAAAATCATGTGGAGTAAAGACGAATCAGATGAGCAGTGCAAAGTCATCCAACACAGGGAGTTTCCATTTTTCTCTCATCATTCGCTGATGTTTAGAGCATGCTAACGTGGTGATGCTTGAAACAATAGCGAACGAAAACAATTCAGGGAGAGGTGCTATGCTTAACTTGGCCAACGACTTCCAGGATTTCTAAAGCACATTAAATTCCTTGGTTGAAAGACAGATTGTAAGAGCAAGAATATCATTATTATCAGTTTAAATTCTGCCTTCCAGGCACGTGAAGTAGAAAGATCCCGAGGTCAGGGCAAACGAGAGCTACAAGCCACATGCATCTGTGGAATTTGATCCTTGCTGAGAGGTGAGCTGCTAATTAGAGAGGGGACTTTGTACCACCTCTGACAACATTTCCAGTCACAAGTTGCTTACAATAATGAAAGCCGGAGTTTTAAAGCAAGCAGGTAAGTTTGTCAGCCTGGGATGAAAAACCTGAGATGCCATTTCAATAAGTTCTCAAAGACACAAGGCAGAATGACACCATTATCTCTTGGTGTGAGAGCTGACCTGGACTTAGGCAGCTGCTGAAATATTGGAAATTTTTATTCTCACCTTTCAAGCATTAATAGCGTATTATATTGGGGTTTTTACTCTGGAGTATTTTTTGTTGTTGACAGTTTTGTGGGTTTTTTGTTGTTGTCGGTTTGGGATTTTTTGTTGTTGTTGTTTTTACTTTCTTTTCCTTACACACTGGAAATTTAAAGAAATACAACAAAAAGTAAAACTGAATTTGGCATATGAGAAGCTAAATGTACTTAGTCATGACTCATGGTCATGGAGCAAGAGGTCAGTCCGGATTGCATGTGAGAGTTCATTGCCTGGGCTCTAGGACTAGTGGAGCACTGATTTAGGGATGCCTTTAGCCATGAGGTGCACCAATCCAGCACTGAAGTTTCCTTTGCCTGTAACATTCATTAATAAGAGAAAAAAAGCTACCTTATTTTGGCCAGGAGCACCACAGGGTCCTTCCCAGCAGGTGCAGAGATGTTGCAGAAAGGGACAGAGGAAAGGCAGCCCCTGCTTATGGCAGGCCTTTCTTGAACCCTTGATCAAAGGACTCATCAGACTCATTGAGCAGAAATGCTTAGTCTTCAGTGGAAACAGTGATGTGAAATGAAACGGCTTTCTGACGCTTTCCTTTGAGCATTGCACAAGACTCTGTGGGTGAAAATCAGGTTGTTTGGTTCCAGGCACCTCTGCGGTGAACGCACTGTCAGCTCGAGCTGAAAAGTGACAGGTTGCAAAGCCCAATGCTCTTTTCTCCTCTGCATTGTCCCACATCGGTGCTCTGGAGTTGGTCCAGCTCCCCATGCTTTGTGAAATTTCCTAGGGCTAAAGTTCAAGGTGGAAGGAAGAGAGATCTCCTCCCCTGGAGATGCACCTTCTGTCTGTCACAAGAAGTCTTTTATGAACCCCTAAGATATAAAACCCTGGTGTTACTGTACAGCAGTAGCAGGTTGCTCCATTCTCTTGGGCCCTGCAGAGCTCAGGAAGGAGGCTTTCCTTTCCCAATAGCTGCCTTCATGTTGGTGAGAGCAGCAATGAGAACAGAGCAGATCCAGCTCTTGTAAAGCCATTCAGCTCCCCTCCCCTGCGACTTCCATAGCAGCCACACCAGGTGAGCACATTGCTGGATGAAGCCCACATTCCTCCTGAGGAGGAGCAAACCTGCCATCTAGAGTGATTCAGTTCTAGTGGGAGACCTCTTCAAGGATCAGCCATGCTGGATATGAGGACTTCCAGCCCTGCAAAGTAGGGGCAAGACTGGAGAAGGCAAATGAGACATGCATCCAATGTAGATCCTGCAGCCTGATGGTCTTATTTCTACATGGCTGCCTTAGTGCCGTAGGCAACTGCCGTGGCTGTACAAATGCTATAGGTTATTTTGCATAAGGAAAGCATACAACATAAATGAGAATCAGTGCAAGAGCCTTCCCTTTTTGGTTAGTGTTGTCCAAAGAGTAATCACAGAATCACAGAATCACAGAACGTTAGGGATTGGAAGGGACCTCAAAAGCTCATCCAGTCCAATCCCCCTGCCGGAGCAGGAACACCCAGATGAGGTTACACAGGAACTAATGCTGAACTCTTCTTCTTGACTGACATTTAGACCATTGTGCCATGTAAATTCTTTTGGGACTTTGTTAGCAATAAGCTTCTGACAAGGATAACACGGTGCAAGACAAACCACAAGACTCATATAATTCTCGTGTGATTGTGTGCCATTTCCACCCAAAAGGAGAGGGAGACAATAGATAACATTACCTGCTGCAGTTCCAACCTTAATGAGGTCGAGGAGGAGGTAGGGGGAGAAGTTGATAATCAGGCTCATGAATCATGCCTTGGGTGTGAGTTTCTGTTCGAATGCTCTGCCAATTAGTGCACACTTCCGGATCAATAGCAGGGTAATTATGAGATTAAGGTTAATGGGTCAGACTCATTGAAGGCTTCCTATTCTCTGCTAATGTCAGATTAGCTGAGCCCTGCTGTCTTTAGTTTTACCTTTCCAGGTTGATGGCTACAAATGAACAAGGGGCAGAAATGGGTTGTAATTTCCCTTGGTTTGCACTCCTACACTGAAGTTTTCAGATGTGAGATGGGTGCCTAAGTTCCCATCAGCCGAGATCTAACCAATGAAGCTAATGTAATCTTCAGAGAGATTCATCCTGCCCTGAAGGGGGCAGCTGGGGTGGGATTCATTTGCCTAAACACAGCTGCCAAGTGCAAGAGTTGTCCTGGACATCCACAGAGGGTTGGCTGATATTCCACAGGGATTTACCTGTTTACCCTGGACGGAAGACAGTGGAGAGTCCCTGAGACACCTTAACTGTGGACAACAAGGCGTGGACAACTTCAGCACCTCATATGTCCAACCAAGTGAGCCATGAGGGTTTCAGACCAGCTCTTTGCTGAAGGCAGTCAGCTCCAAGGAGAGAGGTGGGGGTAAAACTGAAGGTAGACACCCACATGAGCATTTGCAGCTCTGTCTCCAGACCGCAGAGACTTCTGAGCCTTGTCTAATTCTGGAGATCTGCTCCTTCTGAAGTCTGTAGGTTTTACTCCTAAGTAGGAGAAAGTCCTTTGTGAAGGCCATTGTCTGCTCCGATAACATTATTCAGGGAACCAAGCAAAGCCAGGTGCTGGGCCTAGAGCTGAGATGTGAGCAGAAATTGAGAACATAAAACTGTAAGGAGTTTTCATTACAGAGAAAAGGTAGAACTCTTACAACCAGCGAGTTCTCTCTGAGCTGATGACTGAGCAAAACCATGAAAGAAGACCACATATGGGAAAGACAGCACTTGAATGAGTCAGATGGAAACCAAAACCCGTATGACACTGATGGTGGGTACCAAACAGAAACACCAACTGATGATGCCAAACCCTGATCTCTGGAGAGAAAGACCTGCCAGTCACAGGAAAAAGATGAGAAGAAGCAAGTTCTTCTTGGTATTTACAAGCTAGCTTTGCTGTGTCTGGAAAGAGGACACTGATGACTCTCCAGGGACTAAGTCATGGCCAAGATAATTTTGCTTCTACAGCTATGACTTTAGGCTTATTAAGATCTTCCAAGTGACACATTTCTCATGTCCATTGAATGCTTTACTTCTCTGCTACGTGGAAGGCAAAAATGGTTCCACTGGGAGATTATTCCAGTGAGGCAGTACGAGGGGACCTATTTCGCTACATCAGGCTCTGTTCAAATAGCAGCTTGGCTGAG
Organism: Mesitornis unicolor; assembly: GCF_000695765.1. NCBI lineage: Eukaryota > Metazoa > Chordata > Aves > Mesitornithiformes > Mesitornithidae > Mesitornis > Mesitornis unicolor. The sequence continues at coordinate 13,037 of NW_010168478.1, forward strand.
AACAAGATGCTCGTTACACAGGTTTGCTGTGTTCATATTCCCCTTGCAATGGGACCTGAACCAAATCTTGACATTCCTGTTCAGACTATGCCCTGACAATTTCAGTAATTTTAATATTTCCTGTAGTTTTAAAGCTTTAAATAAGAGTGATTTAGCCGTGTCATATCATGCAGATTCCTTTTTCACACTTCCTCAAGATTTTTTTTCCACTGTTTAAATTGCATAATGATTCGGTCGTCTTTTCAGGCTCAGACTTTTTTTCAAGAGACACAGCCACGTTGTAGCCTCTTTTCTGGGTTATTTACAGCCAAACACTGAAAAAGCCAACACACCTAGCAGCAAAATCTAACATCTGCCCATGAGGACATACAACACAGAAGTGACTATTTTTGGGGACACAAAGAGTTTCTTATCCGGGACATCAAACAGCTGGATTCCCCCTGTGCTGCTCATGCTTTCATGCAGCACGACTGGCTTTAGCAGTTACTCCAGACAGCATGACTCTGGCAGTTATTTATTTGACAGCAATTACCCCATTAGTCATCTCCAAATAACCCAAATCTGACCATAGAAAAGGTGTAGTTTTAATATTGAAGGTTTTCCTGTGCTGTGTGCTTCTGTCGTGTTTCCCTGGGACCTTCACCTCTACCCTGGGAGAGTGCTGCTCTTGGGGCTGCAGTCTCTTAGACTCAGTCTCTTCAAAGCACAGGGGATGAAAAGCAAAGCTGTGAATATTCCCGGATATTCTCCATTGCCAGGAACATATTTTCCATCACCAAATATGCCACGGACAGAGTCCTGCTGCTTTCAGGGTTTTGAAAGTTATTTGGACAAATTCACTGGAAGAGCATTCAGGAAAAAAAATGTGACTGTATGTTTATCTCGTCATATTTTCCCTTAGGTCACCACTGTCAACCATAAAACTGGGCTAGATGGCCATCGTGTAGTTGTTTTTATGTTGTTTTGTACAAATAAATAAAACACTAGTGTTTGCACTCTCTGCTTGCAGCCCGCAGTACACCAGAAAGCCCAAGAGTGGGATGAGAGAGGGTCAGCCCAATGCCACCCCTGAAATTAGGGGAGACAAACGTGTAAGAACACAATGAGCATGAAAGCAGATGTACAGGATAAGACCAATAGTCCGTATAGGCCATTGCCAGCAGTGACTGTCCAGAATACGGAGCTTATGAGTCCAGCAACCTGTGGCTCTGAACTTGGCAGTCATGGACAAGCATTGCCAACAACGTGAACAGTGAGAGCCTGCCCTGGGTCCTGGTGTTTGCTACCTCATGTTGGAGTCTGCTGCAGCATCCTTGCTGCGTTGTCAGGTGAACTAGGTAGGTCCAGAAGCTTGGATCCATCAGTCTCTGCTGCAGACTCCTGCCTTCTTTGCAATGGAGACAAGAGGTGGTTAGACCAAAGCCCATAGCCAGACCTGGCTGATAAACCTGCCTGAAACAACACCAGCCCTGGAGGAAAAGCCAGCAAACTCCCTGCCCTGAAACTTTGATATTGGCCAAGATCTCCCCTCCAAACACTGAACAAGATTTCCCCACCTGAGCCTGCGTGCTTTGATCCCTCAACCCGAACTTCCCCTTTATTAAAAAAATACACTAAATATTTAAAAATTGCCCCTTTGTGCTTGTATGAGTGTTATTTCTACCTGTTACGAGCCAGGTGGCAGTTTTCACAGAGGAATAGATCCGGACAGAGTTATTAAAAGATTAAAAAACACACCCCAAAAAAATTAAATCCAGACTGAAAAAAACAAATATCCTTACCAGAACTCAGGGGCGTTTCTCATAACATCTTGCTTATGCTATGAAGTCTGATTTTTTTTTTTAAAAAGGAATGAGGTAGACTCAATTACTTTGCTGAAATTCATATGACCTGATAAAACCAGATTAAAAGTCCTGTGCCATGCTGCAAGCATGTCTCCAGCTCTGTAATCTCGCTGGTTCCTGTACTGACAGGAGAGGTATTGCCTTGCTTGTGTTTCTGATGGGCTCGCACCTTGTTCTTGTGGCAGCTCATAATTCACCCTCCGTGTGGGTGTGAGCATGTGTTACCTGTGGCACAGCAAGGGAAGGTGCCCAGGGCTTGTGATTCCTGGTGGCACTGCTCCGTGGCCCCAGGTAGCACTTGCAATGAGGCAGGTGGTCACCTTGTCCTGGAAAGAGAAGATTTTTGCACGGTTGCAAGTGGCTCTGTTGAAATCTGTTTCGATGTTGTGATTTTCAGGGCAGTGAACCCAAAAAACATGAGGAGGAAAAAGAAATTGCAAAAAAAAAAAAAATCTTAAAAACTAGAGAAAAGCTGTGATTTCAAGTAATTCTCGGTGGGAACTGAGAATCTGTAGAAAGGTGAAGGATTTTAGATGACCTGTGTTTGGGCTGGTGCAACATTTGCTGCGCTGAGACCCCCTGCAAACAACATCGAAACCAACGCGCTGCGTCAGTGCTGGCTTCAACTTGCTCCTGTAGGATGAGAGAAATCCTTCTTATTAAAGGAAAAAGTGAATGCACGACATCAAGCAGGGAAAGCAGATGTATTTATGCAGTTAGTAATGTTTGCTTGGGCTGGCAGCTCCTGGGCATGTCTCAAATACCTTTACTGTTTCTGTTTTCAATGTTTTTTGTTTTGGTTTTTTTTTAAGTCGCCAAGTCTCATGGAGATGAGGTCACTTTCAGAGGTGACTTCGGGACACGCAAATCACCTCGAAGCTGTGCTGGACTTTTGCCTTATGTCTATACCGGGTGTTCTGTGGCACAGTTTGCTTTACACATACTTCTTGTCTCTTGAGATACCAAAATAAAACAGGGTGTTTCACTTTCTCTCTTTTGGTCATTAAAATCATACAGATCCCTTATAGCAGGTGTGCTGCAGCTCAGGTCTAAATATGGATTTAGAGGAAACTTGACATCCTCTCTCTAAAAGAGTCAAAACAATCCTCCCCGCCTCCCCCATAATTACAGTTTGACTTAATAGATGAGTGTTATTTATCAATTTCAGCTCTCAGAGCTGATGTCAACTCAGAGTCAGGGTCCGGGAAATCTCTGAGTCACATGGAGATGCAGAGCCAGGAAATACCAGCAAAAGAAGAAGTAAATATTAAGGTGAAAGGCACTGGAAGCTGGATACAGCTTCCTGAAAGAAGCCATGAGAAGCTGGTCGGTACTGAGAGCAAACCGTGGTCTTGAATTAAATGTCAATATTCGGCTTGGTTGACAAATTAAAGCAACAGGAAGGCGTTTCGACTTAATTCCCAGACCCAGTCTTGCAATATATGGATTAGGGCTGGTTGATGCTGAGGGCTTTGAACTCCCAGGGATTTCAGAGGCTCTTGGTACGAAGCACAGCTTCAGATGGGCAGGAGCACCCTGTGGATCCTGCCTGAAGTCAGCATGAAAAATTTGGAAATGTCATGTTTTTAAGCTAGGATTCAGTCATCTTTTAGTAGTCACTGCCTGCTAGAATTCGTGCAGTTTTAAAATTTTCTTCCTCATTTTTACCCAGTTTATCAGTGGGAGGTTTTTCATTACTAGATAAGTAGGAAAAAAGGGGAAAATCTTGGGGGAAGAAGAGAAACCAAGGACCCACAAACCCCTGCTTCTCTGTGCTGAGTATAAATTCAGGCTGAGCTGCCTGTGCTTCAGGGGGCTTGGGTGTCTGAAACATAAGGCTAAGACCAGCAACAAAACCTCAACATTGTGGGCTTTTTTTTAGGTTTTCTAATTTAAATTCCGGTTTTAGCTCATGAGATCATCTTCATTACAGTGATGCTGGGTTTTGTATAGACAAGCAGAGGACTGGGTAAACAGAGAAGATTTCTCCTCGCCTGTGTCAGTGAAGAGAAAACGTCTGTCTGACGGTTTCAAGTGAAGCTGCTGTGTTTTTGCCCGATCTGCTGAAGACAGTCAAGTTTCACTTCACTGTGGGAACTTTGCCTGTGGTCTGAGTTTGCTGTCACTTGCAACGTCACGTAATTTTGATGCAAAGCTTTTGCTTGCCTGCGCTGCAGCATAGCAACATTTAATCTGCTTTTTTTTTTTTTCCTTCCTTCTGCAATTGTAGCCCTAGCTGAGGAAATGGAGGGGGTGAGCACTGGAGGGGTCCAGGGCTTTCGTTTTGACACTGGATGTGCCTGGCTGTGGAGCAGAAAGGACACATTCTCGCTTTCCTCCTTGTACATGGCAGCACGTTGCAGCCTGCAGCAAGGAGGAAGCTGCTGGCTTAGGTTTCTTTCAGGTGTGGCCTTTTGCAGCATGACTCATTTTGTCCTCATCTTTGCCACGTGGTTTTTTTTTTTTAACCTCTCTTTGGTCTGAAATAAAAAAGTCTTTGACCCTGGAGAACATCTTCTGCCCCTGAGGGATAAAGAGAGATAGCGGGGAGGTATGTGAACAAATTTAAGAGGAATGTCCCAAAGAGATGGTCCTGTGCCAGAAATCATGAACCTTTTCTCTAGTTTCCCAAAGTCATTGAGAGAAGCTTTTAGTAATCTCCAGCCTCTCAGAAATTGCAAACTTGATGCTGTGGTTTGGAGAAAATCTTGGTTGCATTGCTTCTAACCTGAACTTTCTGATGGGCAGAGTAGAACTTTATTGAGATGCTCAGTGATGGCATCTTTCCTAATGTAATTACTAGGGTTACTTTACAGAGCTTGAAGGTAAGCAGCTACTTCTAAACAAGAGAATCATCTTAAGAGAGATGTGGTGCCAATGCCAAAGACATTGTCCACAGGGACATCTAGGCTTTGGTGGTACTGTGGGCATGTGCTCCTCACTGCAAGGGGAAGAAGGCCTCAAAGGGGGCATGCCAAGGAGAATGGTGCTCTGTCCTCTCTGGCTGTTTACTTCAGGCCCCACCAGCACTTCCTGAAATTAGGTGTTTATGTTGTTCCTTGGGTGCAGTCATCAAACACTCTTTGCCTTCCAGAAACAGAGATGCCCTGACTGTTGTTTTAGCAGTGCAGGGCCTGGAGAAATGGAAGCTGCTCAGCTTGAGGGCTACAGACTTATGTCTGCCCTCTCCTTCCCCTTCTCATTGGAGAAAGCACAACCCAGTCAGGCTATGGGACCCTCTCTGACCTTCTTAGTGAAGCTGTGTGACCTGATATCAATTGCAAAACCTGCCCAAGAAGCTGAGGAAGTGCTTGGTTAACGTGCTGTGAGCTCCACAGAGCCACAGCTACCCTGAGCCGGTGATGCCTAAGCCATGCATTAAATCCTTATTTCCATTTAGCTTGGTTATGCCAAAGCTGTGTGTCACCTTGACTGAAGGCTTGATCGATCCTGCAAACATCCCCCAGAGCCACAAAGAGATTTGGCAATGAATTGCAGATTACAAAGTGCAGATACTGAGATTTTGGTGCATCTGTAGCATGGTATCTTCTGTGTCCACTGGTACTCACAGGAGAGTGGTCCCTTGTAGAACAGGGACCACTTCACGGTTTGACATCCCACTGGACAGATTAAGGACAAACCCTCATCCCAGAGCATTCCCAGTTCCAAGAGTGAGGCAAAGATGTGTCCAAAGATGTAGGGGAATGCAGAAGGCTGGATATAAATGGGTTTAGGCAGCCGGGAACTACAGTCACTGTCATCAGACTATGCTCTCCTGTTTTCTCCTGCTACCTTTCCTCTTATCACGTGTGGCTCCTTCTCCCATTGACTCCTACAGCTGCATGGTCTAGACAACCTTCCCTTCCTCAAGGTCTAAAGTAAGCGGATACAGCTGCATCTCACATGCCTTTCTGTTCAGTCTCATGCATTTATGTACTTGTATCATAGGCCATTCTTGCCTTTTGTCCTCATATTGCTCTTCTGAACTCTTTCTGACCTCTTATGAGGCTTATCTCTACCGTATGTCAGCTTCTGAGATGCTCTGGGAAGTCTGTTTCTGTACCGGCTGACTCTGGATAAGGCAGCAAAGATTGACATAATATCTTGTAAGCACATGTGGAAATAAAAACTTTGACTAAAATAAGGAGAATTCAGGTGTTTGCAATTTCCTTTTTTGGCTAACTTTAAATAAGTCTTTGGGCTATTTTGAAGCACCATGAAAACAAGGAGAAGTGCCAGTTCTCTTCAATTCATCATAGTTGATGCAATGAAAGTGATTTTAAAATCACTGCCAATGAGCTTTGTTCCCCAAAAAGCTGGGACCAAAGCCTTTGGCAGAGTAATTTCTTCAAGACTCAGATTAATGCTATTTACAAGATGGTTAATGATTAAAGGCCAAGTTTAGCGCTCTGATTCATTAATGCCACATGATTTCAGGTCATTCCAATAACTTGGTAACCCTGGAATCCCAGTTTTATCTTTCGTTGCTGTATCCCAGCTGAAAAAAAAACAAACCCAAAACCAAAAACATAACAACATGGGAGATAGTAGCAGCATTTCTGTGCTGCACTATGCCCTTGTGGCCAAGAAGGCCAATGCCATCCTGGGGTGTATCAGGAGGGGGGTGGCTGTAGGTCGAGAGAGGTTCTCCTGCCCCTCTACTCTGCCCTGGTGAGACCGCATCTGCAATATTGTGTCCAGTTCTGGGCCCCGCAGTTCAAGAAGGACAGGGAACTGCTGGAGAGAGTCCAGCGTAGGGCTACAAAGATGATCAAGGGAGTGGAGCATCTCCCTTCTGAGGAGCGGCTGAGGGAGCTGGGGCTCTTTAGTTTGCAGAAGAGGAGACTGAGGGGAGACCTCATTCATGGTTATAAATATTTAAAGGGTGAGTGTCATGAGGATGGAGTCAGGCTCTTCTCGGTGACAAACAATGATAGGACAAGGGGTAAGGGACACAAGCTGGAACACAGGAGGTTCCACTTCAATTGGAGAAGAAACTTCTTCTCAGTGAGGGTGACAGAGCACTGGCCCAGGCTGCCCAGAGAGGTTGTGGAGTCTCCTTCTCTGCAGACATTCAAAACCCGCCTGGACGCCTTCCTGTGCAACCTCATCTGGGTGTTCCTGCTCCGGCAGGGGGATTGGACTGGATGAGCTTTTGAGGTCCCTTCCAATCCCTAACATTCTGTGATTCTGTGATTCTGTGTTTCTGTGATTCTGTGATTCTGGTTGCTTTCTCTATGAGAGAGCCAAAACAAGTGGCACACCACGTATTGCTATATCGTGGAAAGGTGAAACCAGGACTTGACTGATCACAGCTGGTTGTCTGCCCTTCTAAAAGGATCTGTCACCCACAAGAGGCTTTGCAGTGTTTTTATTTAGCCCACAGGACATGCATATTTCTCACCATGTGGTTTAAAATAAAATCGGCACCCATAAAATTGTGCTCTGTGCAAAATCAGAGAAAAAAAACCACTGAAGGTTGGACTCTTCTTCAACCCCACTGGGTCTTCAGGCCTTCAAGAGGTGGTGCATCATGCACTGATCTTCTGCACTGATCCGAATTTCAATTCTGTTGAACAACTGTTTGTTTCAATTATGAGATGTGTCAGCTATCCAATCTCAGTGTCTGCTTTAAGGTGTTTGAGTGAAGAGATGCCAGACAGGAAACTGAGGGAGGAGTTGGGATGAGGATGGAAGTATGCAGCACCTTTATTCTTGAAGAAAAGGCTCCATGGATGGGACAGGGTAAGAAATGAGAGCATATGTGTAATCCTACCATGGCTGGAAAGAAAATATGAGAAATGTGAACTTGATGCAGAAGGCAACTGGGAACCAAAGAGTCTGAAAGAAATGGATATTATCTGCTGTGTTTTGAGTGGAAAACTGTGGAGGAACAGGCAGGAAGAGTGGTGGGGACTCATATTATTTTTGTTCTAATGTCTGGAGTCATTTGCAGATGTTTGAGGCACTCAAAGGTGTCTCAAATGGTACTAGATGCCTCTACGCTATTAAAACATCCAACTGAATCGAGCTCCTGACTTTGGTCCCAACCAACTCCACAAGGTAGAGAGGATCATAGTTGGGATTTTTGTGTCTGCTTGAAAGAGCTGATTAGTGGGATCCAGATGTGTCCAAGCAGAGAGACTCAAAGCAGTAAAGGAATGTAACTATTAGAGAGAGTAGATATTAAGGATGGTAAGGAAGTGCTTTGGCAGTAAAACAGGGAGTTCTTTTCTCTTGTCTTGTGGTTCCTTAGTCATTTGACTTGCTTTCTGTTTCAAACATTGGTGTGGATAGCACTGTGGATCATGAAGTATGGACATATGTTTTGTGTTGTGATTACAAACTTCCTTCCTGCTAGTCTAAGAAAAAGTCAAAGAAGGACACAGTGCAGAAAACACCATCAATGCACAGACATCTTCCCCTCTTACCAAAGAGTCATCCTTACTAATTAATGTAAAACTCTAGAGAGCTGCACTAAAGTGTAGGTTATAGACATGATATTTAGAGACAGATATGTTACACAATGGTTATAGTCTGAAGGCTATAAAATAGTGCCTGCTGGGCAGAAAAGTTGAAAACTCAGGCTTGGAGGACACAGAAATGAGAAGAAGAGATGAGTCTGGGTAAGATTATAGCTTTCAACACATCCTGCCCTGGCTGGGAATTGGGCTTTCTCGTCACTGAGAGGCGTTAGGCAGAGTCAAAATTAAATTAATATCATATGTCTTTGAGAACATGCAGGTGAAGATGCCAGCACAGTTTGTAGGACCTGCTGCTGGCGATGCTTTCTGCCTTACTTTTGCACCTACTGGTTCCAAATGAATTGCCCAAAGTTGTTTAGGGTTGGAGGTGGCAATCACCTTACCCCAATTCAAGACCTTGATTCATGTGTTCAGACTAGCCCCATTCACAAAAGATACATGTGGAGGAGACAGATATGACCCAGGATCTACAAGACCACAAAGATACCTTTGGGATTGGCAGTTAAGGGCCAGACAGGTCTTGTTGATTGACACTGGGTACCGCCGCCTTCAACGGATTTCCTTACTGCAGGGGTGGTAGAGTGGAAATCTAAGGGCTGGATCCACAGAGATAATGAGGGCTGGGACCTCCATTGGAACTCAGCCGCCCATGTCTTTATGGAGGGTTTATCTGACTCACCTTCACCCAGGAAGAAGTGGCTGCTCCAGCTAAAGCTGAGAGATTCGTTCAGGAAATTATTACGAACCTGCCCTGAAAAACCCCAGGGATGGCTAGCAGATTAGAAACGCCGTGTGAAAAGGCAACCTCTGCTCTGAATTGCTGTGCATGGGGCTTGAACATCAGCTTTGAAGAATGAGGATCCTGACCTCGCTCTCAAGCATCCCATGAATTTTAAAAAAGCAAGCAAGCTACAGCTGCAATTTAATAACATAAAGCTCTTCCCCCCCTCTTTTTTCCCCTCTTAGCTAAATTGTTTTTCTTATTCGTCTCAGTTTTCCCAGACTTTTCAATGCAGCAGCCGAGAGTCGTTTTCATATTGACCTGTTCCGACCAACAGTACCTTGCTTCCAGTAAAATCACAGCACATTCCCTTTGTTTTCAGACTCATAGACAATCACATTTATCTGTTCACTGCCCTTCAATAGCAGGCAGCTTCTAATGGATTTCTGTATGACGACCATATCCCCTACCCACTAATTGAAATTCAGCTCACAGAGTCACATCAGTGCAGCGTGGTGGTGGAGAATATCAATGCACAAAGCCAGGAGAGGGACTGGGTAGAGAAAAGTTTCAAATTTTCAGAGACTTGCAGCAAATGCAACTGGGACTTCCCTGTGCATCAGAGAAGGGTGATTTGGTCATATGCCCCAAAACCTCTTCTGGGGGCCCAAAAATATTCATGAGACAGACATCTGCCCTCCACTAGGTTTAAGAGTGAGGCTGGGCTTAGACAAATTGAATGTTGGAAACTTCACTACTTTCCAACCTACAGTTATGGTAAAAGGGCAGGCTTCAGCCAGCAGCTGGACTCCCATGCTGGATCTGAGGATCAGAGGCTGAGAAGCATAGTTTCACCTTGTGGTTAGAGGCCTGGATTGATGGTCAAGAGAACTGGGCTTTGTTCCCAGCTATGCCTTCTGGATGACCACAGGCACCTCATCTCACCTCTCTGTGCCACTGTTTCCTCATCCGTGAAATAGCTCATTTTCCTTTGAAAAGTCATTTTGGATGCTGTCATAAGCAGTCATAAGAACAGATGAACTCATTTATTTTTTTTTTCTTAATAACAAGACTCAGTATAAGAAAGAACATGAAATATTTTTAAGACCAAACAGGGAAGGGTACACTGGATGGCTGGGATTTAGCTCAGAGGTTAGGAACATGATTCAGTTTCCCAGCAGAGGTGCCTGGTGCCATATGTGAGGTCTTACAGTACCTCACAGCCTCCAGCTGCCACTCCTGAAGGGTATAGGTTTCCTGAAGTTCTTATGTCTTCTCTATTTGTGCTGCTCAGATGTTTCAGGTAACCCAGAGTATCTCAACTGGCTCTAGACACATCTGAGTGAGCACTTCAGCAGAGCAATAGGTCTCCATTGACTGTAGGGCACAAGTCACACGCAGGAGGTCTGTTGGTCACCTCACATGGAGGCACCTACACATAGAGAAGGATCTGTTGCTTAAACAGAGGTGTCTGGTGTCACTGGAGATCACAGAATGGGTTTTGGTTGGAAAAGACCTTTAAGATCATTGAGTTCAAGCATTGATCCAGCCCTAAGTCTGCCACTAGACGTGTTCCTAAGCACAACATCTACTCGTCTTTTAAACACCTCCAGAGATGGTGACTCATCCACTTCCCTGAGCAGCCCCTTCCAGTGCTTGACAACCCTTACAGTAAATAAATTCATCCTAATATCCAACCTAAACCTCCCCTCACTCAACTTGAAGCCATTTTCCCTTGTCCTATCACTAGCTATGAGGGAGAAGAGACTGACTCCCATCTCGTTACAACCTCCTTTCAGGTAGTTGTAGAGGGCAATAAGGTCTTCCCTCAGTTTCCCTTTTTTCAGACTAAACAACCACAGCTCCCTCAGCCTCCCCTCATAAGACTTGTGCTCTAAACCCTTCACCCTTGATGTAAAACTAACCCCTTGATGTTTCCATGTGGGGCAGGCAGATATGACACAGGAGCGCGAAAGACCCATGCCTTTGACAAGTAGCAGCTGGAAACCTGCTGGGAAAATGTGAGGTGAAAAAAAATGACACACAATGCTTATGTCGAGTCAACTCAGTCCTGTGCCTGTGCCATTTTGGGCAGTCACGGTCTCCCACACATCCTACTACTCTGATGCCCTAGAAAATAGATGCCTATTTTAAAATAACCTCTAAAAGCACAAACTGGTCTGCAATTTAGGGGCTGTGATTGGCATGGAATCAAGTCCTTACCGTGCTATGGGCATCCCTTAAGAGACAAGGCCAACCAGATGACCTCGGTGGGTCTTGCATTGAAAGCTTGATTTTCAGATTGCTTCTCCTGGATCAGGTAGCCCAGGCACTGGCCTCTGTAGTCAAACTTTGCTGCCCCTAAGCTCCAGTTTAGATAAACTAGGTTCCTGCTCTTCTGGACCAGGAAGGCTGAGCTTAGGGGCCTTCTTGTGGGTTTTGGGGCAAATTGCTTAATCTCACTGTTCCTCAGAAGGGGATTGCAATACTTCATTCTTTCCACCTCTTGTCTATTAGCAAGTAAAACTCCTTGATGAGGGGAGCTATCTTTCAGAAGATTCGGGCTCCATTTAGCATATCTTCCTCGCATACTCTGAAGTCAATGCTGCTTGTACACACAGGGCAATCTTGCTGTTACTAAAAAGGAATATTTTGTAATAGCTTTGTTTAATTTTGTCCTTTGAGAAGGGACTCTTGCTTGCAATACTTGCAGACAGCCCTTGCTAAAAGGAGATCTGATCTCAGACATGGTCTCCAACCAGGACTATAATTCCAGTGGTGATAACAATAATAAACATGGCAATAACCATGCCCAAATATAGCTCTTGGCATTGTTTTTCCTGTTCAGATACCAGTTCCTGTGACTGTCATTCTCTGCACTCTTCCAAATGCTGGCATTTGGAAATGGGAGTTGCTTCCAACAACGCCTTTTGTCCAGAAGAGATTATTTCCAGTAGACTGCACTGCAAACTGCGATGCTGCACTTCGTCCCTCCAAGGCAGAGATGGGGACAGCGTGTGACTCATGCCTCTCATAGGGTCCTGAAAAGAGAATGCATCGTTGGTGTAGGCTTCAGCTTTGCACACTAATTTCAACTGAACACTTTCCCCATTCTCATGATTTCCCCTTTTTGGCTTTAGAAGCTCTTCAAAGATCTTATTTCCCCATTTTTCTTGCAGTCCTATCCTCAAACTGCTTCCTTGCTCCATCTCTTGCACCCACCAGGACAGGAGCCAGCCTCCGAAGAACCTGGGCAAGGGTAAATGCATTTCTCATGAAAGATGTGGCTTCTCAGAAGGTGTGGAGGCTGCTGGATGCGGGGCTGCATTACAACTAGTTGAAACAAGAACTGTGGGCCCAGAGGAATGCCATTGTTTTCTTCCCATATAAGTCAAAACTAGATTGAAATATTAGCATTTTCCAGAATAGCTCTCTCTCTCTCTCCTAGAACATGCATTTGTAAAGGCCTTATTTTGATATTTCTAGTCCAAAGGAAATATTTTCAAATTCCTGAATTTAATAAATTATCTTGGTTTTGGTTTTGATGGTTATTTTTTTGGTTTGGTAGGGTTTTGTTTTGTTTTGTCTTGTCTTGTTTTTTAAGGGACGGTGATGTTTTACCGTAAGAATTAACCTGAATCTTTCTATGCTGTCACCACCTGTGTTCTGGTTTAATTGTATCAGGCTCCTGTCTCCTCTGGACCAGGTACTGCACTCACTTCTCTCACTGGATGAGCGTAGGCATGGTGGGAATCAAAGCCCGGGGCGTACCATGGAAAATGTTATCCATACTGGAAGATTGCCTCACAGCTGAAGAAAAAGGTCCAAGATGCTGGAAAGCACTTTTATGAAGTTCCTGTGTAATGAAAATAGGCAGAGCATGAGGTCAGCATGACCGGAGCAAAATGCTTCCTTTCTGCTAAACAAAACAAAACAAATGGGTTCAAGTGAATATAAGCAGAAATGCAGTTGTTTGTTTTCATTTTCCCCAAGGGTAAAAGGTGAAGCTGTGTGTATGTGTGGGGATGCAAATTCATAGGCAAATTATAGAAACCTTCAGCTATACGGAAACTACGTTGTCCATGAATCTAATGCACAAGAATGGGTAGACAATCCTCAAGCTGATGGAGTAATGGGACTGCTTTGACGTGCTTGATTTCATCAGCATTCAAGAGGAATTTATGAAAATCTCTAAGAAATTTCAGGAAAGCTTCTTTATCCAGCAGGAAAAGCAGATTCTCAGCTTCACTTGCAATATCACAAAATCACAGAATCACAGAACGTCAGGGATT
>NW_010168479.1:0-11100 GCF_000695765.1 Mesitornis unicolor
GCACGATGGTCACGCAGAGCGGGGACGTGGCCATTCACCCTCTCAAGCAGTTGGGGAAAGCAGCAGCCAAACCGCTCATGTTTATTTTCCCCCCAGTGAGCCGCATTTTGACATGTCACAGCAAGCCTCCCAAACACGCCTTGACAGAAAATGTGTACAAGCAAGAGAAATGTTGTTCATTTGCATCGAATTGCGACACAATTCGGAGAAGTTGATGCGTGGCGTTGCCGGGAGCAGCTGCGGGTGCCTCTGCCACCACAGGCAGGGAGCTACCGAAGGTCCCCACAGGAGGGGCTTTGCCAGCCGGATCATAAAAGCCCCATCCCTAACTTCACCCCAGGAGACAAACAGAGCCAGGGCTGTAGTGATGCAATGTGCTCCTCACACTGGCCCTTGCTGAGACTTTTTCCACAAATCCTTGAGCTTGATTTCATGTGTTTGTCGCCCCAGCGCCTTGCAGGGACCCCACGGGGGTCTGTGCTCCACCCAAGTGTTGTGGTGTGGATTGAAATGCTGCAGCACCGGTGGCCTCTTGGCCTAACCTCATCAGGAAGGCGGAAGTAATACTAATTAAAATTGTGAAGTTCCAAACTGTGCTTCTTTCCTGCTTTAATTTATTGCTGGCCACTTCTCATTTCCGCAACTAATGCTCCAAGAGCTAATATTCTGAAAATGCTAAAAAGATGGGCAGTGCCACGCAGGCAGCACCATGCAGGCAGTGATGGTGTTTTGGTGTGGAGAGGGTTTATGCAGTGCCGCGCTGCCCCAGGGGGCCAGGGTGGCTGCTTGCCCCTGGGCAAGGAAAAACCCCCTTCTCCAAGAGCTGAGTGGCTGGAATCCTCTGGTTTCCCAGATGGTTATGACTATTTCATGTCTTGCAGCAAGCGGAGCTGGCAGCCACGTGTGGAATAATGAATAAAGCCAAAGCCTGAGATGGGAGCTCCTGGCACGTCTTGAAGCAATTAAAATATCAGTTACAAACTTCCGCGCCTGCAAAGCCACCATCCTTCTTCTGCCACCTTTGCAGAACAAAGCAGTGGCTGCAGCCTGGTTGGGCACCAAGGTAAAGATTTAACCCCTTGGAGCAAAGCTCAGGGTGACTGTGCCAGCAGCATCCCAGCCTGGTGAGCATCACCCTGCAGCACATCGAGACTTGTAGGGATGCTTTATGAAGGAAAAGCCCAATGGTCGCCCAGCCGGGTGATTTGCGCTGGTGATGGGTAAGTCTGGTTGTTCCCCAGGAAGCAACCACGAGACAAGAACCCAGTTCCACCAGCCCAGCAGATACTGGTGGCCCCAGCAGATATTGGTGCTCTCAGCAGATATGGGCACCAGTGACAGGACAGGAAGGACAGGAGTGGCAGGGACGGGGTGATTTTGGGTGATGAGGCTTGGTGCACAGTGCTGTGGGGATCTCCACCAGGATCAGGGTCCCGGCCCGCGCCGCCACGCGCTCTCATTAATACGCGGGATTGCGAGGTGATCCATAATTAGATGCTAACTGAGTTTTCTCTAAGTTGGGTGAGGGAAGGTCACCAAGGTAGGACTGGAGTCAGCTTATTGTTATTATCAATCAATAACCTATTTATTTTCCAACATTCCTATTAACCTCTGCAAGTCACTCGCCGTTTCCATTTGAAAGGGCTGTGCAGGCGCTTTGCTGACTGGACAACTCTGATTGAAAATGTAACGGTGACCCGACCCCAAAGGCAGAATCCAATTAAAATCATTTTCATTTGTAGATTAATATTTTTTAACATGTTCTACATTCCTTGCTTCAGCATTTCACACAGGAACTGCTGCCCTGTCACACGAGCAGCCCGTATCGACGGTGCTGTAAGAAAATAATTATCATTAATTAGACACGGAGACAATAGGACCGTCATTTTACAGGAAACAAGGGACAGTGTTCGGTCCCGATGTGCCATCCCCGTGGCGGTGGTGACTGGGATGCTCATGGCCTAGCTTCTTGTACAAGCACCAGCTCTGTGGAGCAGTGCTCTGGTGTGTGCCGTGGAAGAGCCCAGATGCCCCGGTGATGGGCACAGGGCAGGAAGGGTTTCCCATCCTCAGCCCTCTCTGAGTCTGGTGCTGAGCGGTGCCAGGGGATACCAGGGAGCGCAGTAATTGGCTGATGAATCTTGGTCTTAATGTAAGGTCTATTATTAATAACGTGACTTTGATAATAAAAAGATTAAAATTAAGTTTATGGTTTGCTGACTGCCCTTTCCCCACTGTAATCATCTCTCATTCATATTCATGAGCCACTCATTAGTAACCACTGCTTACAAGCGGGCTAAACAGCCAAACCGCTCAGCAGTCACCATCTCCTTAACTGCTTAACTTGCTCACTGATTACCAACATCAAATTAACTCTGCAGAACGGATCTAATAAGCTTCCCGGTGGCTTCAAACCTCCTTGAAAATTGCTCTGATGTCTCCATGGGGCCCTATTAAACAAAAAAAATCCTTCCCCTGCGAATATTGCGCTCTGGCATGGGCAATGCACGGTGCTGTGGTGCTGCTGCTGCACCTCTGTGCCCGTCAGCCCCTGTGCCCACTGCGCGGTGCTGGCCCTGGGGCAGCCCTGTCGCTGCATGAGGATGGCTTTGAGGATGGGCTGCTTTTTTGGAATCCTGCCCGCTGCCTCCGCTTTGCTTTTCCCAAATCTGCCTCCTGAGATATCATGAGTTTCCTTGGGAGCAGCAGCAGCAGCAGCCACTAAAACCCAGGCCAGGAGAGCTGTGGGGCTGCTGGTGCCCATCTTCAACCCTCCCCTGGCCCTGGGATATGCCACAGCATTTGCCCAGACCCTGCCTCCAGCCCTGAGCCTTCATTAAACCCTTCCAATGCTTAATTTGACTATTTGATAGCTCGGGAGTTGAGTAACAAAGAATAAATAAGAACGACCTTTCCGTTTAATTACTTTTTTCTGATGTGGGAAATATAGCTTTCCATCACTGAGGTGTGGGGAGGTTTGGAGGAGCTGGGGACCAGCCCGGTGATGCTCTGTCACCACAGGCATGGCTGACCCTGGATTGGGCCAGGTTTGGGGATGCCAGGGGATGCCTGCACCGCTGGGGACAGCACGGTGACACCGAGGGTGAGCCATGGGATGGGGATGATGCCGTGCTGGCAGCTGGAGAATGGAGGTGGCTTCCTGGCAATTAGCTCTGATTAATATTTCACGGCGGCCCAGCAGCGGCCGTGGCCATGCGGAGGAACGCTGGTGCCGAGCATGACGGGAGGCGAAGGGGAGCCTTCCTCTCATTGCCATGGCAACTGCAGCGAGATGGAGAGCTGTGAGGGGCGTTGGGGGGCGGGATGCATCCCTCCTTGTACACAGACCCCTGGCTGGGGCGGCTGTCAAGCCTTTCCCAAAATGAGGAGGGCTGGATGGGCTGCACTCGCTGGGATGCCATGCATCACCCACAGCCCCTCCAGCCCCTCTGGGCCTTGGGATCCCTCAGATGGGGGCGAGGTGCACACATGGGAGGCTGAGCCCCCGGCTCTCAGCCCACAGAACCCTCCTGGCCCTGCCTGGTGCTGAGGGAGTGATCATGGGGACTGCTCATTCCTGCACCCCACACATAATTTCTGGGCGCTGCTGAGCATGCCTTGCAGCAAGTCAGAGCCAGGCGAGATTTAGTGGACTGGAGGAGGAGGATTTGTGTCTGGGCTCCCTGTGTTATGGTGCGGGGGCCTGAGAGGGGGAGGCAGCAGCCAGCAGCATTGTGCCCCAGCCCCGCATGACCACGCCGAGGGTCCCGGACCCCTCACTCTGAGGCTGCGAGGGACAGGGACCCCCTGCTCAGTCCCCAGCCTTGGACCCCCATGACCTCAGAGTTAATGCCATGCTACCCCTGGAGCCAGCAGCATCCCCATGCGTGGGAAGGAGGGGCATGGACCATGCTGCAGGCCCAGACCCTGCCCCAGGGTGGGCAGAGGACCCTGTCCCACACCATCCCTGTCCCACACCATCCCAGGGGCAAGGAGCATGGCCACCAGCTTTTGCAAGATGAGGAGGGGGCTGCTCCTCAGCCTTGTGACCAGCCTGGGGGGCCCTTCCTTGCCCCCCTGGGCACAGCTCAGGGATGGTCACCTTGGGCAGGTAGAAGCCATTCTGCACTGTAAGCCCTTACTTTTGCTCCCCATCCCTTGCCCGCACACCCCTTCCCTCACCCTGCTTATTCTTCCCAGATTCAGGTTAGAACTGCCATTAATATTGGCTTATTTCAAGTTTTCAGCCCACTTTCTCCCAAGAAAATATTTATACTGAGCTCCATTTTCCATTTCTTTTCAATTACCACCGTGTCCGATCACCTCCCCACAAGTCTCCTCTTTAGCCATAAACACAAATCCTATTACCTTTTCTCTTTCTGTGTATTTGCCCTTTGATTTAAGCTGCATTTTCTCCTGTTTTCATCAGTTTTGGACCTCTCCCGCTGTATATCTCCCTGTTTATCTACTTTCCAAAGGCCCCCTCTTATTTCTCTGGCCCTGATCAATACGGCTGCAGAGCCGCTTGGCAGCTCCTCTCCGCTCCTGCCTGTAGTTTTTCTTGGGGGACTTGTCCAGTATTTCTTGTTAAGCTTCTGTCTCAGCTTGTTCCATTTCTCATTAGGTTTTAGCACTGGCATTGTAGTATTTCTTGTATTTCCACGCTGCCCAGCGGATCTCTTGTAATTCTTAACGGCGGAGCTTAAAGCCTCCCTCTTTAGTGGCCTCCCGAGCCCGTTCTGGCAGGGTTTGAAGTGGCGAGCAGCGTGACACTTTGATTTCCAGGTGGAGAAAAGAGCGTCCCTGGGCCCAAGCCAGGCCATGATTTTTTTCCTAACAAAAGGGACATTGGGGATTATTTGTGTTTTACGGCCGTGGCTGAAGGGGATGTATTTCCCCCAGATCCTCTCCACACCCCCTGAGCACCCCCAAGCCATGTCCCTCGCCCCCTGCACTAGGTGGTCACAGTCGGGAAGCATCCTGGCTATTTGGAAAGGTTTTTTGGGTTTTTTTTTGCATCTGAATCCCTCTCAAAATTTTCCTTCAGAGAGAAGCTGCTTTAAAAATACACCCCAGCTTTCCAGCTGTCAGGAGTCCCCCAGATCCTCTCCACACCCCCTGAGCACCCCCAAGCCATGTCCCTCGCCCCCTGCACTAGGTGGTCACAGTCGGGAAGCATCCTGGCTATTTGGAAAGGTTTTTTGGGTTTTTTTTTGCATCTGAATCCCTCTCAAAATTTTCCTTCAGAGAGAAGCTGCTTTAAAAATACACCCCAGCTTTCCAGCTGTCAGGAGCCAGCAAATGTATTGCTCTCCATGGCTGCATTTCTGAGTATTAAACATGACGCGCAGTCGCCGCTACACAATATTTCCTCAGATGCCACTGCACCGTGGGAGCCAAACAGTGTCCTTTAAAATAAAACCAATTTTTCCTGTCTCCTCCACAGAATAGTCTTATTTATACGCACTCAAACAGCTGTTACTGCAGGTTAACCAAAGGTTGTAAAAACATTTTTCAAATGCCCTTAACTTTGCTTGGTTTGTTATTGAAATTGTTAATCTTGAGTTCAGATTTTTTCCCTATGGCGCTGGTATAAACCAGGCAAACCCAGACCCTACCCAGCTCCTGCGGTAGCTCACACACCCTCCACACCACTCAGGAGGGACAGGCATCCCCGTGTCAACCCAGTCCTTGCACTTTTGTGTTAAAAAGCTACTTAGCAGACTCTTTGGTGCATCCACACATACACACAGAGCCCTGGCTGTGTCTCCCTGTGGTGGCCGAGGACGCTTTGGGTTTGGCCATTGAGGCTTTTCTGACAATCTTGTAAAACTCAACAGCTTCTGTTCCCTCCTAGAGCCATGCAAATGGGATTTGAAATTAAAACTGCTTTTAGTTTAATTGCCATGGGAGATGTAACCTAGCACGGGGTCAGCCCCAGTGAGTGGGACCAGCACTGGAGCATCCCCAGCCAGCAGTGGGGACTGATACTTCAGCCTGGGAAGGGACTGGTGTCACTTCCTGCTGCCTGTGTGCTGTGGACAGCCTCCTCTGATGCTGTGGGATGCTGTGCCATGCAGTGATGTGCAGTGCAGTGCAGTGATGTACAGTGTGATGCAGTGATGTGCAACACCATGCAACCCAACTCAACCCAAGCCATCCCAACCCAGCTCAACACAACCCAGCCCAACCCAATCCAACCCAACTCAACCCAGCCCAACAAAACCCAGCCCAACAAAACCCAACCCATCCCAACCCAGTCCAACAAAACCCAACCCAACAAAACCCAACCCATCCCAACCCAGTCCAACAAAACCCAACCCAACAAAACTCAACCACTCCCAACCCAACCCAACCCAACCCAACCCAACCCAACCTAACCCAATCCAATCCAATCCAATCCAATCCAATCCAATCCAATCCAATCCATTCCAACCTAACCTAACCTAACCTAACCTAACCTGACCTAACCCAACCTAACCTAATTTGATCTCCTCTCTTCCTCCCCTTGGCTGCCTCCACCTTTCCTGCAGCAGCTGTGCATGCCCCCTCCTCTGCTCTCAGCATTCACTCTCTCCCCCAACCAGCTCCTCAGCCGATGTCCTCAGGTGTCACCCACCCACGCAGTATGGGGACAGTCACCCCTGGAGAGGCCAGGGCCAGCGCCGCTGCCCCTGCAGATGAGTGATCGCTGCCCTCTCCCCAGCAACGGCATTTCCATGCAGCTGATTCTCTGGCTGAGGATGGGGAAACCAAGGCTGAGGAAACTCAAGCTCATCTTCATGTTGATTGTGATAATTTGCAGCGAGCGAAGCCCACCCACGCAGTATGGGGACAGTCACCCCTGGAGAGGCCAGGGCCAGCGCCGCTGCCCCTGCAGATGAGTGATCGCTGCCCTCTCCCCAGCAACGGCATTTCCATGCAGCTGATTCTCTGGCTGAGGATGGGGAAACCAAGGCTGAGGAAACTCAAGCTCATCTTCATGTTGATTGTGATAATTTGCAGCGAGCGAAGGAAAAGTGAATTATTATTAAATGCAAATAAAAGGTAAATAATGCTGCCGGGGAGCTGCTCTATGTCGCACCACCCTCACAAATCAGGGGAGATTTAACTGGGGGGTGTATCACCACAGGGAGTTACCACCTCCAAATACTGGGGTGAGGGTTCCATGAGGGGCAGCACAGGGCACAAGAGGTGGCTGGGGAGCGGAGCACCCCAACAGCTTTGTGTCCCTGTAAATCTTCTCCCAATCCCAGAGCTGACAGAGATGTATTTTGAGCTGCTGCAGCACAATTAAGTCTTCTTGTTAGTCTCAGGAGGAGAAGGAGGCTATTGGTTTACTTGCAAATGCTTGAGGTAATTCTCTAATGGCTCCTCCACCATTACACAGACACTGTTTTCAATCTCTTATCATATGTAATCCCTAATGATTTCTCTGTTATGTCCTGTTTTATTAAAGCACCATTGAACTATAGCCTATTGATTTAGATTTCACAGACAATTGAAATTTAAATTGACTCCAAATTGAATGTCTCCGTGCAATCTGTGTTCTGTACTAAAGATAGATAAAATGCTTCTATTTTTGATAACAACTTATAGTGGAGGCCCATTTTAATTTCGGGGAGTGAGGAAGGGCATTAGGATTTCCATGACAATGTCAGGTGGCCGGGATGGCAGCGGTTTCCTGACCCATGCAGGCATTTAACATCCCCCTGGGGGCTCGGCGGGAGCTGCGGGTAAGCGTGCACGCGTTCCTGGGGGTTTTATTTAGAGAAAAATTGAGCTTAATGCCATGAAGGATGCGGATGGTGAATTCCTGAAGGGCTTTGGGCTGCTTTACCATCTGGATGCTGTTCACCATGTCCGGCAACCATGGCGAGCAGAACCAATACGGAGGGTATAACCCCACCGCATCCCCAAATCTCTTCCAGGTTTTATTTGCTGAGGGCTGAGCAGGGGCTTGGAGCAATGCACAGCCCCATTGCCATGAGCACATGGAGGGAGCTGGGGCTGGGCCCGGCTCCTCAGTTCCCCATCCCAGGGTGTCCCTGCGACCGCAGCCGCATCCCTGTGGGCTCTGGGAACCTGCGCCTCCACCTCCCAGGAGCTTTGGTATAAATAATAAAGAGTTACAGGCTGCGATCTGCCACCGGCTCTACTTATATGCCTCCCGCTAGTAATAATGTCTGTGTTACAGCCGACCTTAATGCCAGCAGAGATAACTCTTCCTGTGCAATGAACTGTTTATTGGCTGATGGATGCAGCCCCGTCAGGGAGCGTGATCCCCGCAGACCCCCAGCGTGGGGAGGGGGCTGTGGCTGAGCATCCCACCCCCCCCATCCCACAGCAGCACAAGCAGCATAGTCTCTCCTCAAGCCATGCAACGTGCCCAAGACGAGGGTTTGGGAAACCCTGCAGAGCAGAGCCTGTCCTGCCCAAAACCTGCTTGCCTGGAGCGTGGAGGATGATGCTGATGCTGATGCTGATGCTGATACTGATGCTGATGCTGATGCTGATGCTGATGCCGATGCCGATGGCGATGGCGATGGCGATGATGATGCTGATGCTAATGATGCCAATGCCGATGCCAATGCTGTTTCCCCATCCCCTGCCCTGCCCATCTCAGCAGCTCCATGGGCACCAAGTTCCACTCCGAACGTCCTCATTCACACACGCATGGCACACGAGTGCACACGTCGGGGGCTGCGGCTGATGAAGTGTGCCACGTTGCAGGCTTTTAGAGACATTTACGTTTAATCTGGGGTTTAACATTCCTAGCGGGAATACTTCACAGCTGAAGAATGTTTTCCCCAAGCCTTTAGTCTCATTCCTGACGTTTCACCTGTCATATTATGTGTTTTTCCGGGGAGCGAAATGGCAGCTTGTCTCCTTAAAAGCGATGGACACACTGTTTGTCAGTGAGACGAGCGCCGGGCGCCATCCCCTACTCATTTAGAAACAAAACTCACCTCAAACAAGGGTTTTAACAAATAAGCCGCCCTGCCAGCCTCTTCCCAGTAGAAGGCGCATGGGATTTGGGTGGATGCTGTGTGGAGGGTGCCTCAGGAGGATGGGTCCTGCAGGAGGATGGGTGTCTGCTTCAGGGACGAGCACGCAGCGAGATACCTGCCAAAATCTGTGACCATGAATGCTGCCCAGCTGGAAGGACAGCTCACCCCCAAACACCTCTGCTTAAAAAAATCATCTGCCTTTAAAGCCCACCTAAACTCCTACAGCCGGAGCTGTCACCTAATTTATCAGGTTACTGCGGTTTTCTAAGAATGATAGACAGTAATTAAAACTCAGCTAATAACCTCCTCACTCTTGACATTTCTACAGGGGTTTTGTTCACCATTATCTACATATAGATTAAAAATTGTAATTGGACCAGAGATAGGGTTAGAAAAATCAACTACCTTCCAACTGATAGTTTGCTAGTGAGTGACACTTTGAAATTTTATTTAATCTGAGAAAATTGAGTTGAACTCCAGGAAAGTTGAGTTATCATGAAGTGCCTGCATTGGGTAGAAAATGCTCTCGACAAAGGCATCCTGGGAAAGCAAAGATGCTGGGGGCGTTGTGCATCCCCCCATGTCCAGCCCAGCGAGGATGCTCGGGTGCTTTGGGGGATGCTGTGGGGCTTTGCCCAGGTTGTTGGAGCAGTGGACATGTGGGGGTGGGCAGGGGTCAGCGAGCAGAGCCCTGCTCATGAATTTCATCCCTCCTGTCCAGACAAAGAGCATCCCCACGTCAAACGCTTCACTGAAACTCCCCTCTTCCTCCAGTGGCTATTTCTCCTGAGTTATTTACTGTGATTTTTATTCCCATCTATGGCAATCCCTGATCACTATAGACACTTAATTATTACTGCAGTAATTATTATAACACAGTATTAGTAATGGAGTAATGACAGCATTTATTTTAAACTGTGACATATTAACTAAGCAGGGCAGTATTAATTGCAACAGTGAATTATCCTCATAGACACTATTTCAATTATTGTTTTGTCACTATTACATTTATGACAGTAATAATTACGTATCTAATATACTCATTATTGTTAGATATACAGAATAAGTCTGAATAAATGCAGCAATTAAGGGATAATGTTCCTGGTGGGGAGCTGAGGAGCAAGAAATGACTTTGGTGGCTGGTGTTAGGTCTGGAGGAAGACAGGGATGCTCCTGATGGAGGAGACCTTCAGTGGCTCAGCTGCTGGGTGTGCTCTGGCCCTTGGCACTGCTTCTGCTGGCTGTGCTGGCGATGTGGGCTTGGTACAGGGAGGCCTTCTCGTTTGGTCTCTGGTATGGCCATCACATTGCCCTGAGAGCCCAAAGGGACCTTGGCTCCTGGAAGGGTGGTGAGCAGGGACGCCTGTCCAGGGGGATGCCCATGGGCAGGGGACATCTGTGGGCAGAGGATGTCCATGGGCATGGGATGCTTGTGGGCAAGGGGATGCCTGTAGGCAGGGGTGCCCAATAATGCTCCGTTGGCACCGCTGGCTCTTGGAGGCCCATTCCAACATCTCCTCCGGCCGTGGCTTGACCCCTGACACCCAGCACCCCTGCTCCTCTCCCCACTGCCTCCTGCAGCAGCCTCGGGGATCAGCTCCAACAGCAGCAGCACCATCTCCACTGTTGGCTGAAAGGTTTGGATTTCCCTTTTTTAAAGCCTGGCTTTTGCCAAGAAGAAAGGAAATCAACGGTTTTTTAATTGAAGGCTTTGCTTAGTACTCAGTGTTTAAGATGCTATAATGGCTTTGCTTCTTTTCTGTGCCTCTAATAAAAGCCTAATGAGTTTTTTATGTTGATTGTTGACCCAGCTCCAGCTGTAGAGTTTGACCCCCAGCATCACTCAGAGGGGGAAGCGCAGGACTCAAGAGCAGCAGCGCAGCAGTGCTATGCGGGGTGCTGCATGTGGGGTGCTGCATACGGGGTGTTGCATGCAGAGTGCAGTGATGCAGAGTGTAGTCTGTGAGGCTGCAGCGTGCAGTGATGCAGTGTGCAGCCATGCAGCCATGCAGCGATGCAGCGTGCGGTGGCGCGGCGCGGCGCGGCGGCGCATCCCCACACGATGTCCCTCTTCACCCGCGGCACGGCC
>NW_010168479.1:11222-15818 GCF_000695765.1 Mesitornis unicolor
CCCCACCGGCTGCGCGCAGGGGCTGCGCAGGGCTCTGCCTGATGGATTACCCACACCATCCATCTAAATTATGTCACGGGCAATAAGCAACTTGCTTAATCTGTCTAAACGAAGGGCCGGGTTGGCTGCTGCCGGCACACGCGTGGCGCTCCCTTCCCCACTGTCACCGGCAGCACGGCCCGGCAGCACGGCCCGACGACAGCCCCTGTCCGCACCGCGCCGCGACAGAGACAAACCCTGGGGTGTACGGGGGTCACCGTGCAGCGGGGGGGCTGGGGTGACAGCCACCGGGGCATGGGGTGGGCACCAGCCCCCAGGGAGGTGATGCCGATGTTGGTGCCTGCGGGGCCAGGGCAGAGCTGGGCACTGAGGGGCAGGGTTTGGGCACGGTCAGAGATGGGGGCTGAGGCTGCACATCCTCCTCAGGAGGACAGAGATTAAAAAAGGGAAGAAAATAAAGGAAGAAAAAGAAAACAGTGCCTTATTTTTATGTCATCATTAACCCCAAAGTGCTAAAAACCAGCTCTGGGCCATCAGCTGGTGCTCCCAGCCGAATTACTCATCCCCGTAGCTGGGTTACTCCAAACACTAATGACTAGAGGGGACAGGGTTTCACCGCAGACATTATTTAGTTTCTCTTGCTGCTAAAACACTGCTCTGTTCACGCTAATGAGGCACCTCCTGCTTTAGCATCATTAGATTTAGCAAACCCCTGGCATAGCCAGCGTGACCAGCTCGGAGCAGTTTCCCACCAAGTTAACGTAAAATTTCAGGCCACTGGTGAGCCTTGGCGAGGGACCTTCACCCCACTCCCCAGATTATTTTAGGAAGGAAGAAAGGAAGGAGGCGAGAAGGAGGACCCAGCTTTCCTCCCAGTTTGGTGCCACACTAACACCGGAGGTGGTGGCTAATTTGACAAGGCCGTGGGTCCTGCAGTGATGGCGTTTGACTCCCTGACTAATGACAGGGGCTGAGCTCTCTGTTCACTCCGCTTACGGGGGAATCGCTCTGGGCGATCACCCCGTCACACGTTCAAAATGTTGCAAAGTAAATTGTCTAATAAAGCAATAAAGTAAGGGACTCGCTAAATGATTTGTCTTTTAACTATTGTAATGGAATTTTTTTTACCATTGTTTTATGTTGGAATGCAAAAATTATTACAAGTAATTAGAGTCATTTTGATTCAAATCTCTGCTTGGGCTTGACATATTTTGCATACTTCCACCGCATATAACAAGTCAGCTCATAAAAATGCAGGCAGCTCGCGAGCGTCGCGGCTCAGGCGAGAGCGGAGGTTGTCTAAACCAGCGGAAAACTGCCTTTCTGTAGGAAAGGGAAGGGGGGGTGAATCCAGCACCACGTGAATTTATTTTGTCTCATTAGGGAGCGAGGAAAAAGCGAGGTTCTGCATCGCGGCAGAGGTGCTGTGTCCCCTGCTCCCCATGGGGCACCGGCACCCCCAGGATCCGGGCTGGAAAGGGAGCACTGTGGGTCTCATTCCGATTCCTCAGCTATCCCATGTGTCCACAGAGGTGTGTTTTAGCAGGAAACCTTGGGAGGAGGCAGGGTGCTGGGCAGGCGCTCCTCTCATCTTCCATGGCGTGATGATGGTCTCGTCAGTGTTTTAATACCGCTATAACTATTGGGATCATGCCCAGGTCTTGGCACAGATCACCATCAGCTTTGCATCACCCCTTGTAGCATCGGTACCCCTGAGGAGAGAGGAAGAGCACGGGGAATAAAATAACGATATTACAGAAAGAATAGAAGGCAACACTCGGCCGCTGCGGGCACAGGCTGGTGCCAAACTCCCTCCTCAGGGGTCGGGAAAGCCACCAAAGAGGGCACGGTCCCTGCACCGGGGCCGAATCCTGCCTGTCTCCCCCCAGAGGCACTGTGCTGCACTGACAGCACCGTAGATCTGCTCCCGATAATCAGGTGGGAACTTTTACCCGCCGCTTTATGTATCACACCCTGTACACAGCATCTCAATACCAGATCTTATTCTTTCTATTTGTCTTGTTTGAAAGCCCCTGTGTAAGAGAGACAATTTTTTAACTGTAAGATAGATTGCCTGGAGCTGTGCGACAGCAGGGATGGGGAGGCAGAGGATGATGGATAACGTACAAATGATTAGAGGACAGGCCGCACAAATTCAGATGGAGAAAAAACCCTTCCCAGCAATGTCATGGCTCTCACCCCTGGTCAGTGCTTGCCCCAGAGCCAGTGGGGTCCAACACAAACCCTGCACCCCCTCGTGACTGCAAACCTGCCCCACACATGATGCTGTGCTGCAGAGCAGCTCTCCAGGGTGTCTGCCCCATCTTCGTCCTGCTCCCAGGGCAGTATTGGGGACCAAAGGATGATGAGTTATGGGCAGCTGAAAGGGGGACCCTGGCTGCCAGGTCTGGCAGGAGCACAGTTAAGCAGTGGCAGGGTGATGGGTAAGAGGCCCTGGCACAACCTTCTGGTGTGGCTTAAGCCCACCACATGCTAGGGATGGTGCACAGCCGCTTTCCAGAGAGGATGCTCCAGCCCAGAGAGGATGCTCCCCTGGGTACCAGCATCTGCAGGATCCCACCCACGGGCCAGTCCTTGGAATCACAGGATCACTTAGGTGTGAAAAGACCTTTAAGATCGCTGAGTCTAACCATAAACCTATCATGGCCAAGCCCACCTTGCCGTGCTGCACCAGCCACCCCCTGTGCTGGGGACCATCAACTGCGTGGCACTGCTGAAGTGTGATGGCATGGGCTGGGTTCGGTGGGACAGGTACTGGGACACCACGGGCTGACACTGCCACCACCCCAGGACACGATGGCAGCCACTGCCTGTGAGCCCGGCTGCAGTGCGAGCTGCCAGCGGAGCTGCGCTGGGCTTTGAGTTTCCTCCACCATCTCATTAATCCTGATTTACAGAAGAAGGCAGCAGGCTGGGGCCCTCTTAACAGGCTGTCCAGGCTGCTGATTTGCCTTTGCTGAAGACAACGGTGCCCCCGAGACAAGGCCATGCTGAATTATTCAAATCGGAGCTGGGGAAGGGCAGCGGGAGTCCGCTGGCGTGGCAGCCCTGGGGTACTCATGGGGTTGGCAGTCCCTGGCACATTGGTAACCACCCAAAAAGCACAGCACAGCCCCACTGGGGTGCATGGCAGGGTTCTGAGCACTGGTGCTGGCAGTGATCAAAGCCCCCTGTGGCCAGAGCTGCCCAGTATTTTGCAGCCCTTGTCGCACTCCCAGCCCCGTCACTGGGTGCTTGGTACCAGGATGGGAGCTTCCCATCCATCTGTTCACCCAATACAGATGCTAGCACCTTATTACACCTCCGTTCAGCTATTTTTCAACTTAAAGGGCTAATAATGCCTTAATAAAACTGTTTAATTACAGAAAATGTCCTTTATTAAACATAATCACCATATGGTAGCAAAGTACTTATGGCCACATTCATTACATGGGAAAGCAAAGCTGCGCTGGTAACACCGGCAGTGTCATTAATAGGGCTGCATTTAAATTATTTCTACACGCATCCGTGTTAATTCTTTGGAGATTAAAGTCGCGGGAGTGAAAGCCACGTGCTTGGCCGTGGATGGTGGTGCTGGGTGGCCCAGCGCGGGGCTGCAGCCCCTTCCCTGTTGCAAACTGGTCAGCAGCGGCCAATTAGTCTATTACCTAGAGATACATTTTCCATTAGCTGCTGAATCACTGACTTCAAAGCAATTAGCAAAAGTAATGAACTTTAGTGCAGCGGCACTGAAGGGAGCTGTTAACCCCTTCTCGTCTGGACCGGAGACGGTGGCTAATGAAGACCTGCAGTGTCCCGACCCTGCCGGCTGCACCATGAGGGGTGCAAGGGACCCAACCGAGCATCCCTGTCCCCATCCCACCCCAAGGGATCCGGGCAGCGCTGCAGAGGCTGAGCCTCGACATCTCTGTGTGCACTCATCCCATCCTTGATCTAAACTGGGTAGACTGAGCACCCAGCAGACAGTCCCTGCTGCCAAAGAGGCCCGGGGGGGGGGGGGGTGGTTTCCAAGCACAGGTTATGGTGTAAAGGAAGGGAAAAGTTTTTTTGGATGCCTTTGTGCCCCGTGTCCTCGGTGATAGCTTGGTGCAAAGCTGGAGGAGATAGAATTGCGCTCATTTTTCAGCTGCCGCAATTTTACGTGTAATTAAGTTTATTAATTGTGTGTATTAGTGATGAAATGGAGACACACGAGTGTCGCAGCCTGTCCCGGCAGACATTCATCTCTCCCGGCCCCTTGTGCCGAGGAAGGGCAGCTCTTGTGTGCTCATGCCTGGATCTGTCCCTGAGGTGGGAGTTGGGATGCTCAGATGCAGCCATGGGAAAAGAGGTGAGGGGGGCATGGGAGGTGCCTGAGGGGGGCTCCAGGGGTGAGTAGCCCAGAGGGTCACATTGGTAGCCAGAAGAGAGGAGGAGCAAGCTGCTCATCTTGCTTTGATACCGTGCACAACTGGAGGGAGGTTCACAGGTTACCAGTGCCCTCAGCAGCGCTGTTAATTGCTGCTGTTTGTGCTGCACCCTCGGCAGCTGCTACAGGTACATTCATCAGGTGCAACATTCCCATCCACTTGCGCT
>NW_010168479.1:15849-23228 GCF_000695765.1 Mesitornis unicolor
GCAAGGCGCTGCTCTGCTGCCAGAGCGATGGACTGGGGCAGTCTGAGGGAGAGACAGAGCAACGTGGATGGGGGGAGAGACAGACAGACAGACAGACAGAGGCATCCACAGAAAAACCAGGTCTGCTCTCAGGAGCAGCCTCTGGCAGGTTTTCTGCCTTCAGCTGAGGTTCAGCCCTATTAGCGCTGTGCTGATCTCCATGGCCCTGGGTGAAGCCAGAGGCTGAAAACTCCTTATTTAACCGGCGCTGGGATCCCCACGCAGGGTTGTCAGCCCTCCATGTCGAGTGCTGGCTGCTGTTTAGATGCTGCCTTGGCCTTTTGTCCTGATTGGATTTAGGTTTTGCCACTAAAAAAAGGAAATACAAGAGACAGAAGTGTCAAAGCACAGATGCTCTGGGGCTTTGCTACATTGTTTGCACTCATTGGGCTCCAGCCCGGCCCCGATGCCGGTGCTGCTGTCACCACTCCCAAATCACCCCTGGTTCTGGGGGTGCATGGGGGGGCTCCTGCCTGGGATCTTCCTAATGCATACCCAGCTGCAGTGGCAATTATCATTTGGAGGGGAAAAAAGTCATCACATGCCCCTAATCTCACATGAGAGCTCCCTGGTGTTGGCCAGAAGTGAAGCTAGGCCCTCTGGTCTGGTGTGGGACTCCACTGGGAGGAGACCCCCACCTAAGGCACTCCCTTGAGGCCCTAGACCAGCTGCAGGGGCAGAAAAATGGGTTAAAATGGCAGCAGATTGGGTACATCCACTACCACCAGCACCCTCCACAGCCCAGCCAGGTGGACAGAATGAAGGAGCCCCTTTTTTGGGGACAGCAGCGGGTGTTTGCGATCACCTTGTCACCCACTGCGGGTTATCCCATGTCCATCAAGCGCCGGGTGTTAACTCCTTGACCAGCAATGGCTCCCAAAGTGCCTCTGCCTCTGTGCTCGTGCTTTCCATGCCGTACTTTTCGTGAACATCTGGTTAACATTTTCCAAATGAAAAGAGTTCTTCTTTGCTGAAAAATGGCCTCTTTCCTTTTGTCCAAAATTGCTGAGATACGTGAAAAATTATTGTTCTTGTATTCTTCTCCCCAAAGTGTCCAGTTCTTAACCCATTTTCCTGAAGGAACCCATTGGGACCATGATAAATGCCCATCTGGGTGCCCCCAAGAAACACCTTACCAGTCCACTGCCCATGGGGTCAGCCACTGCCTGCAGACCCCTACTGCAGCCAGAGCAGGACCCTGTCCTGGGGGTCACCCTGCCCAGCCCCTCAAGGGGACACTGTGGCATTTTGACACCCAGCCCCCAGGATGGGTTCCCACCACCCTCCACTTGCACCCTTCTCCACGTGGAGAGGAGGGTGATGGGTCTGCTGGGTGCTGTGGCGTGTGGGGATGGGGTGAGACACCCACCCCACATCCCCCTCTCCACAGAGCCCAGCCCAGCTGCTGCTGCCCAGGATAATGGGATTCAAGAGGTTTCTATGGTGGGGGTAGAGTTTGCATTTTTTTTTTCCCCCTTCAAATTTCCATACCTTGGATTTGATCGGGGCCTCTGGGGACCGCGATGCCGTTTGATCTCATTTTGTGTTCCGTTTCTGATGTTACACCTTGTCACGGTGTATTAAGTGCCATCAAGCTCCGTAATGCAGTGACACGAGAACCTGATGCTACATGATCGACAAAAATATGCCGGTCCCCCGAGAGATGCTGACAGCACCGGCGCCACGGCCGCTCCCTGCCATGTGCCAAAGGCACAAACCCCCTTTCCCTGGCAGCTCCAGCCTGCGCAGTTGAGCGGGGGAGCTGAATTTCGTTAAATCTGATGTCCTGGTGCCTGACACCTGCAGAAAATGAGGCCTCTAATTAACAGCAGGATCCGTATCCAGCAGTGGTTAAAGACCAGGGGGCTGGGGAGGGGAGTGGGACAGGACCCGAGGGGCTCGGACGTTGATTACCTGCCTGCTCGCATATGGAACCACGGCTGATGAGGCCTCCAGGTGCTGCAAATTCTGGAAAAAACACCCCAAATGAATGCACGTCAGGTACAGCGGCACCAAGACACCCCCTGGGTGACATTTGAGGGTGCCTCGGGACGGAGACAGCAGCCACAAGGTGGGATGAGCAGGAGGTGGATGAGCATGGAGCTGCTTGGGCATCACCCCCTGCACTCCCCCACCTCTGCTTGGGGGATCCTCGCGGCTCTAATCCGCAGTTATTCCCCTTATTTCCCCTCGCCTGGGTTTCTTGACAGTCGTTAATGTGCGAGTTGACTGATTTTCATGGTAATATGCTAAACAAGTGCCTCTTTCTCTGCGCAGCGATCGGGCGGCGCAGGCAGCGTCCCCGTGATAGACTTGGTGTACAATACCCCGCTGGAGTGAATGTGGCGTGCCAAAGTAATTCCGAGTGAAATCCCAAGGGATTTATGTCAAGGACAAAATAGTGTATCCCATGGGTAAATATAGTTAGCACAGCTGCAAAACAGAATTTATTTCTTGTTTGCGATATCATTTTTAAAGTATGGCATAGGGAAAGCTTTAAAAATGAAATTATAGCATGCAATAAAAAAAGCTCATAGGCACTGTATTCAAATTATGCAACAGTAATATGCCGAGTTCATAAATAAACATCTCTTATTAACCCTTCTCGTAGCAAAATGGTATTTTTCCCTTGAAATAAACAGTCAGAATGATTTGCCAGGGAAAACATCAGCAAACAGCGGCAAGCCGTATCCGCAGATGCTGTTATCACTGGGATGGGATGCAAAGGCCCCCTGCACCCCCTGCCAAGCCTCTTCCCGGGGCTCACAGGGGTCTGAGGGGCCAGGCAGGGTGGTGGTGGGGCCCCCCCCATGGCCCCCGCTCCCCACCACCGCTCCCGGGGTTTTCGGGTGCCTCGCAAAGTGGGTAATCAATTTTGTTTGCATATGCAAGTGGAGACGCTGTCATTTCATTAGCTCGAGTGAGGACTCGGCACACTTTGTGCAGCTTCAATAATTCTCTTTAAAGTTATTGAGAAATGTATGCTTAATTATATTTGCATATGAAAAATAGGGTCTAATTAGTTTGATTGATTATTATTTTAACCTTAATGACATTTTGAGTATCTGTCCCAACTAATAGCAAATGTATCTCTAATAAATCACGAATTTTTATAGCATGGTCTATCGAGCTTCCTTTTGAGATATATTTTATTAATACACCAGAATGTATTGAAACTGAAACAAGTCAAACAACTGCTCATTTATTAAACCGTTTAAATGTCAGTTTTATACAAGAGTAGTATTACGGGAAATACGTTCCCGTGAAAGACATCTGTAGGCCAGGGATACTCAAAATATTAGTTATTTTAGTGAAATATATTAAGGAAATAAAAATTCAATTATGTCATTTATTGCACTAAATAAATTTATATCGACTAGCATAAGCGCTTTGCATTAGCAGATGTTCTTTGCTGCAAGCTCTCTAATTTTCCATGGCCGATCCCATGTCGATGCTTCTCGCCCACCCATCATCTCCCACCCCATCAAGTGATCCTGGGGGAATGGGGCCTGGCAGAGCTCTGGGATCACCTTGGTCCAGGAAACATTAGGAAAAACCCCTGTGAGCATCGGGCTGGGCTTTTGTACTCCCCTTGATTGGGATGCTTAGGCGGTGGTGGTGTCCCTGCCATCAATGCCTTAATTAGAAATTAGGATAGTCACATTGGCATAAATTAAATCAGACTAAAGATGATTAACAAAGTAATGCAAGAAATCATTAAATTAAACCACTGTGCCAAGTCCACTGCTGATCTATCACAAATTTGGGCTGCTAATGAGGTCTTAATTAGTAAGTTGGGTCGAAATAATTCATGTCATTCAATTCAGAGAAGACACTTCTTTTTTTTCCCCCCACGACTCGATGCAAATACATCAGCTAATGGGGCTGTAAATAAATAAATAAATAAACAGCAGCACTCCGTTATCAAAACTCTGCCATGGAAGTGGCAAATGTTAATTTGTGAAAGAGCGCATGGTGCCCACAGCATCGAGCGGCTTTATCGAGCGGTGTTACCTGCACCTCGGGGCTGAGCCTGCCCGGCTTTTTGGGGCTGGAAGTAGAGTCCTATCCTTTTTTTTAATTATTATTATTTTTATTAGAAGAATTTTGGGCAGGCTGCGGCAGAGAAAAGGCACGGTCTGTGCCATAAGCAGCCTAGGGAAGGCTAGAGACCTCCAGGGCAGAGATCTGTGGTGGGGCTGGGCAGGGCGCTGGAGCAAACTGGGTAAAACCCAGTGGGTCCTTGTGGATCCCCATGTGGTGAGGACACAGCCCTGGAGAGTGACACCACCGGCTTGGCTGATGACATTGCCACCAGCACCGAGACACCCAGGAACCTGTGTTCACTGCCTGGTGTGTGCAAGAGGAGGGTTTGGGGTGCAGGGGGGTACCCCTGGCTTGAAAATGCCCCAGACTCAGGCTATTTCTGCTGCTAAAGAAGGGGATGAGAATAAAACTGAAGCAGGTCTGGAAAGGCATTTTAATGACAAAACTCTGAGCCAGCAATGAGACCACTGCGCACTCTGCAGCACTGGGGGATGTCCCCCAGAACCCCAATGCCCCCTGGCACTGTGATGCTCCATGGCCATGGGACAGCCAGCACATCCCCAGCTGCAGCGTGTGGCACCATCCGGTCACCTCGCTGGAGGAGCAGCGGCTGTGCCACAACAGGGCTGCAAGTGGCAGTGTCTGCAGAGTAATAAAATCAGGGAAAAGCCAGAAAAGCAGCTGCCAAGGAGGAGATACTGAATTCCAAGATACTGGGACTGGGCTGTTGGCTGGGAATGGGGAATGGCAGGGAGGTGGGAGAGGTGTCCTCAGACCCTCCAAGCTCCTCAGGGTCCCTGCATCTGCAGAAGATGCAGAGGATGCAGTCAGCAGTGACAGTCTTTGTGGGAGTGTGAAGGGGCTGGTGCCCATGACAGAAGGCACTGGGGGTCCATGGTGGATGGGGGCAGTGGGCTGGGGTGGTGTGAGGACCAGCCTGCAGCATTGCAACAGCCACCTTGAGCACTTCCAGGTTTAAAAAAAACCCCGCAGGCAAATCAGGAAGAGTTAAACTCCATCTATAAGGGGTATGAGCAGCCCCAGGGATGCACAGTGCATTGGGCAGGGGTACAGGGGTCTCCAAAAGTGGCATCACCCCTTGCCCAGTTACTGTTATGCCACATGGCCAGGGCTGGATGCACAAGATGCTGCAGTCCAAGCGTTGCCTTGCCTGTGTGGTAAATAACACCTCGAAGAAGCAAAACTGGCCACAATGGGTTCGAGAAGCACATCTGCAGAACATACAGAAGGTCTGGTTGGACTGGGACCCCACCAGCATCCTCCTTCCCATCCTGCAGTACAGGACCAGTGGTACTGAGAGAGGATCAGGAGCAGGGAGGGTGACCTGGAAACCTTGGCTGCCTGCATCCAGCTCTGCTGTCTCGGCTACGGCGCGGGGATGTGTTTGGGGAATTAAGCCAAGCACATCACTTTTTTTGCATAATTGAATTCTCTGCATATTTTTTTCTTTCTGTGCATAATCTTCCTTTCATGTTGTTCATGTACTTCCTAGATAATTCAGAGGTTACTTTCCTTGAAAAGAAAATACTGAAAGAACCTATGGCACTATATCCTTAAGTATTCCACTTGTTGTAAACTCCCCGAGGAATCTTACAGACACTAAACATCAGTGAAAAAATATTCAATACATTTTCAGAACAGCTCTTTGTACTTGAAATACTCTGGTTTATATTAAAATATTCTCATCTCCCTATAATTTATAAGAACTTATAGAAGTAAGAGGACTCTGTTTCTTCCAAATCCTATTTAGTGGTGGCAGTGGAGGTGCCAAGCGCAGGCACCGCTGGATGGGGCAGCACTAGATGGGGACAGCCTGGGGTATAAATGCATTTTTGCCCCCCAAAATGCTGCTTGCTTGGTCCTGGAAGGGTGCAGGGAGGGCGCTGGGGGATCCCTGGACCCAAATAAGGCCCCGGCAGGGCTGCGGCCCCCACGGGCGAGCTGAACCGTGTCCATTTTCTGCGTTAAAAGGGAATTTTCCACTCCTTATATGGGCCCAAGCGGAGGCTTGAGCACGGAAAAGGGAGCCAAGACAGCGCAATCGCCTCGTCCTGCCCGGATGGGATTAATTTTTGAAAAACAAACACTTTTCTCCCCAAAAGGCAGCGCCCGCGACGGCTGCACCTGACGCACATTCCCGTGGCCGCCTTGAAGGGCATCGGGAAGGAGCTTCCCAAATTCCTAGCACTTCAGTGGTTAAAATGTTATCACTTTTATTCGTGTAATAGAGATGAAGTTCCTGGGCCTTCCAGGAGCATCAATCTAGAGATTTATTAACCAATTTAAAATACTATTGTCTTTCACTTCAATGTGAGATTGAGGTGTGTTGTCGGAGGAATATAAAGCTACAATCAGTGAGCCGCAGTGCTGGGAGACGCCAGTACCTGGAACTCAATAGATATTCATGAACATTCTCGTATTTAGTGAAGGAAATAACTTAATACCGACAGTGTCGATGGAATAATAGCCATTTCCTGGCTGACTTGCAGCCCTCAGAAAATGAGATTGCGCCTGCCTTCATTTTTCTTGTCTTTCCTGGGTTTCTTGCAGGGGAATGCACCACGCCGGGATGCCGTGCGCATTCCAAATCAGCCGCAGGGCAAGCCCCGCCGTCCCGCCCGGCCGCGCCAGGAATACCCCCTCCCCGCAGCATTTCATCCATGGGAGGATTATAAATATCCAGGTTCTTATTCCGGGCAAAAGGAGGGCAGGCGGCATCCCACACCGAGCCCCACATTTCCCCCCTTCGGCACAGGCGCTGCATAAATATTCATAGCAAAATCAATTTGCGCCTAAAGATCTCCTCTGAAATTGCATCCCCAGCGCAGCGGCGTGGCCCGGGAGCACGAATGGGACGTCACTGGAAATGCCACGCTCTGCCTAAATATATAGAATGGGGTAAATCTCCTGTAAGTAATTGTTATATGATTTCCCTTATTCCTCCGTCGTAAATGGCACTGAATTGGGTTTTATCATTCTAAAGGCTGTTGGCAGATGCTGCTGTGCAGGCTTCAGAAAACAGAGGGGCCCTCCTCATCTCCAGGTGCCCAGAATTGGGCTGCATCCCTGGCTGATGGGGGATGCACGCCGTGAATGGCACCGCCGCAGGGAGCAGCTCAGGGCAGAAGGACTCAGGGTTGTTTGGACAGGTGGCCAAACCTGGAGATACTATCAGAGTTTAAAAAAAAAATAAATTAAAAAATTACCTGATGCATTTCCTTAACTCCAGTGCAATGGATGTTTGCAGAAAGCTCAAGGAGATTAGAATTGTA
>NW_010168480.1:0-26102 GCF_000695765.1 Mesitornis unicolor
CTCGTCCAGAAGGCGGGTCACCTTGTCATACGCCAAATAAGCTCCTGTTTTCTTCATCGTACAAAGAGGAATCCTGAATGACACCTCAACTGCTACCCCAGCTACTGTCACTTACACAAGATGTGGATTTAAAATGCTGATTGCTGCCATCCACAATTAAAGGAATGGAAGAACTGTGAAGAACAAGGACGCCACTGCAGTTGAGGCTTCACTGGTTACAAACACTAAGCATTGGCTGGCATTACCTGAACCAGTATTAACCAGTACTTCTGAACTCTTCAAACAAAAATGTATTTCAGATGTTCTTAGAAGAACAACATCAATCACCTCTAACAGTTTTATGGCTTTGCTCAATGGAGTACTGAAAAACACAACGATACAATTTTGTTTGTTGCTTGTCTGAAAATAAAGCTTTAGGCACAAGGCTGTAAGTCAAGCAAAGTTTACATCCTCCAGCCTAAGTCCTCCAAGATTGAGTTCACTGTACTTAAGGACCTGCAAGACCTGCTTTTGGAGCAACAGAGAACCACCCTCCATTAAGACCATTGTTATCAAGTACCAAACGCAGTTCTACGGACTTAAAATAGGGCTATCTTTTAAAGTAAGTAATTCTTCAGCCTCCCCTAAGCTGCTGGTCTAATTCTCACTATTAATTTGTGACCTTGTTTTCAACATTTCATTACCATTTTTCCAGCAGTTATGGCCCCATCTCACCAACCACAACTCCCCCCCAACCCACCCACTCAACCGTTTCTCCTCCCCCAGAGCCCACAGTCGTCCAAACGCCTGTTCAGCAGCAGCTCAGCCTAAGGATACTATGATTAAAACCAGTATAAGCCTATGTATTGCTTTTATTCAGGGTTACTTACCAATGCCCTTTTCCACGTGGCATCAGAAGTTAGAAACTAATTCTGCTCTCTAAAACACAGTTGCTAAGTCGTACAAATGGAATTTAACAACCAGAATTTTTCCACATAGTGATCACTGCTGAAGAACTTTAATCCTCCACTGCAGACTTTCAACAAATTAAAGGAATATCAAACTCTGTAATATCTATGAAGTTATTTTTAGACCTTCGTAGCAGTAGAGAAACAGCAGTACACCCTGCAGCATAGCTGCAAGTACATGGGAATAAGATATTTCCTCTCTCATCACCTTTCACTATGAAAAACAAGGGGCCTCTATGCTGCACCGTACTACAGATTTTATCACTAACTGTTTAATTGCCAGTGCCACTGCCACTAAGACAACACAACTTCTGTGTTCATTACAAGAAGCAGTACAGGTTCCTTAAGGTGTGGTGACATTTTTGTCTAAACCTAGCGTTTCAAAGTCACTGAAATCTTGACCCGAAACTTTCTACATGTTGTCTACATACCAAGAAGAACTAAAGACAGTCTGCAGGTAGTAATTAAGCCTTTTCTCAAGCTCTAATGCATGACTATATCAAATCCCACGGATTTAGTCCAGTATGGCTTCGAAGGTACTATTTGATGGACACGAGCAGACAAGTGAAGACAAAAGATGTTCCGGTTACCTGCAGTACTGGTTTGTGCCCCAAATGTAAAAGACGGCTTCGCGTGCTCAGTTTCCTTCTCCGATGGTTTAACAAAACTAAAATTGAACATAGGTTTTGCTGTACTCTCCTCTTTGGTATGCTCAGCCGTCCCAGCTGAAAAGACAGGTTGTGCCTTTAACTCTTCGTTGTCAGCTTTCTTTCCAAATGCTAACAGAGCAGCAGAAGTGACAGAGTCCTGTTTCTCTTCTGTCCTTCCCAAAACAAACTGTGAGGCAGGTGCGGACTCCACGCTGCCAAAAGAGAAGCCTCCCTTTGTTGGAAGAGGTTCATCCTTTTTCTCATCTGACTTCTTAAATGTAAGAGCAGGTGACGGCATCTCCTTTTCTGCCACAGTTCCAAAAGTGAAGCCACTGGCTCCGGTTTTATTCTCATTGGTAGCTATGGAAGAAGTAGAACTTGTGCCAAAACCAAAGCCTCCCAAAACTGGTTCCTCTTTCTTTTCCTGCTGTCCCAGGCTCGCTGTACCAAACTGAAACGTTGAAGGAGCCTGAGTGCTTGTAGATGGAAGCCCAAAGGTAAAACTGTTACTTTTACCTTCTTTTTTACTGTCCTCTGATTTAGAGTCTGAGGAAGAAACTCCAAATTTGAAGTCCCCTGAACCAGTAGGAAACTTAAATCCCCCAGTCACAGCATTGGAGGATGCAGATTCAGATACAACACCGAACTTGAAGCTCCCTTGTTCTCCAAATTTAAAATTTCCTGTGCTACCTAACGTATGAGAAGATTCAGAGGACGACGACTGGACACCAAATGTAAATGATGGCATTGCAGCATTTGTGGACACAGCAGCAGTACCGAAACCTGCATAAATAAGTAATAATGTTAAGTTTGCAATATATGATGTACTACATGCAGGCTTTAGCTGCATGGCTAGGATTCTAGTCCTGAACTTCCCCTAGTCAACACTGTTAAAA
Source organism: Mesitornis unicolor (assembly GCF_000695765.1). Lineage (NCBI taxonomy): Eukaryota > Metazoa > Chordata > Aves > Mesitornithiformes > Mesitornithidae > Mesitornis > Mesitornis unicolor. The sequence continues at coordinate 2,494 of NW_010168480.1, forward strand.
AGAAACAAAAACCCCAAAACCAATAAAAAGAAAAGAAACAAAAAAACCCAAAACAAAACAAAACCAAAACCCTCAAACCACAAAACAAGAAAGAAAACTCCGCACTTCCTCTGTACATCCATCTTTTCACAACAGTATTCCTCTATCCACCACCTGGCTTTGAGAAGTATACTGCCAGCTTCTTTGAAAAGTCATGCTTTCTGTTTAATCTCCAAATGAACAACACATAAGGCTCGTAAAGAACAACTATGTAATTAATACAAGCTTTTCTCTAAAAAGCATAATCTTTTTCTGGGAAAAGGATGTGGAAACATAGACACATTACCTTACTTCAGCAATATCCATAGAAGAAAAAGGAACAATTTTGCCATAAAAATAACTATACTTAAACAAAACTGCAGAATTCACACCCTTGTTTTTCTCATTGAATCCTACCTTTGAGCTCTGCTTTGGTGCCTGGCTTTGCACTTTCACAGGCTACGCATTTTGTGGCTTCTGCTTTGTTTTGGACCAAGCAGACGTCACAATCCCAGCTTCCTTCAGGCTTCTTGAATTTGTCTAAATTCAGAAATCCTCCAGAAGCAGCAGAAAATGCAGAAGCACTGCTACTGGTCACAGGCACTGAACTCCCTGAGAAATAAGCAAGACAGTTAATCATCCTGCTGAAATGATAAAGCAAAGGTGAACTTTTTAAGAAACTCTTAAGCGCTCAATTACAAACCAGACAGCGTAACAGTAAAAACAAAGAAATCAAACATCAAGTTAATTTCAGTCAAACTCAATCTCAAAATGTAAACACCTAGATTATTCTTTATAATCAATGTATGATTTTAAGAACAAATTGAAGCAATGACATTTTAAGAGCAACTCCCATTCATACAATACAGCAGCACAGTATATTTCAGATGTAAATTAAAGGTACTGTACTCAGCTAAAACAACTAAAAGAATTTCTGGTGACACAAGTCCCTATGGGTTCACAGTCAAAGTTAGCACCACTGAAGTTCGTGGTCACTGCCAAATGATGCAAGGCTGAGAATGTACCAGAATGATTCATCACCAAATCCCAAAGACAGACATGCTCAAAACTACATAGCAACAACCCCCTCCATCCAAAAAACAGAGGAACTCAGAGCTTCCAAACCCACAACTCTGTGTTCATTACACAAGCTACACTGTCTTCAACAGCAGCAGATGCCTCCATAAAGAGGCCCGAAAGACGACGCTTGCCTTCTGACTTTTGTCCCCTGTAAAGGAAGAGATGTCACTTGAGGCCGCACCTCAGGAGACTCCGTAAGTGTGACGACTGAAGTGAACATCCAGAAGGCACAAAAGCATCACGTAATTGTCATGTCTGCCTACAGTTTTAAACCACTGAGGGTGGCATTTAAGAAAGAGGCAGAAGATCACGTCTTAAATTCAAAACAGCAAAGACAGGAATGGGCTTTCTCTCCCACAGCACATCCAGAGAATTTCTAACCTCCCATTTTACTTCCCTTATTCTTTCCTTTGACAGATGTAATACAACTGTGCAATTCTCTGCACCATGATCATCATGGCAAACCTCTCACGTCTCCAAAATTCCTCCTTGCAATGGCTAGAGTCTCAGAAAAGTGCCAGCTGATCACTCAGATGCTGAAAGTCCATGAGAATAAGCTCTCTCTGAAATGCATTATCTTATCTGAAGAAATTTCACTCTTCTTGTACAGGATGATTAAAAAACCCAACCTAGTCCATCCTGGATTCCCCCCCCCCCATTATATTTGCAAAGGTGTTTTTTGACATAACAGTATATTAAATTATGAAAATTAACTCTAAAATAATTATTTGTGCTTTAAGAACAATGCACTCACCACAATAAAAATCAATTACAATCACACCTAATGGGAAACAACTCGTTGCTGAAATGAAGAAAGCACCCACCTCCTCAAGGCCTGGAAGGCCCTTGACCTTCCAGAACAAGATCACCCATGATTTGGAAGGCTACCACTGGCCTTCATGGGCAGAGCTGAACACACCGTTTTGTTTCAGCTTAAGATGACTAGCTAAAGGCTACACTGTCTTGAAATCTGCCTTCATACCTCTGCTCAGTTACACAGAAATGCTGAGTGGAGACATTTTTGGCCATGTTCTGTGAGTACTGTTTCTACTTGTGTTGTGAAACAGAAAAATACCAGTAATTTTTAACTCTTTCTATGGCGTTCACATTTTTCCCCCAGTGAAAATGAGTAAACTGATTTTAAGTTAATTAAGGCATCCAGTTTAGTCATCTTTCCTCACCAGGTGTAAAGCAGGGTGTATTTGCTTCAATTCAGCTCTGCACTAACACGTTTCATGGTAAGTTCAATTCACCTGACAGGCTGGAATCTGGGCTGTGACCTCAAAAGTGCCTGTAACCATTCCTGCAGACAGGCACTAATCCATCCTGTCTGGCATACAGCCATGCTTGCTGAAAGTATTCTTTATATGCACCATATTTATTCTGTAAAGAATGCACAGAGGCTGAGATTGAAACAACAGAAAAAAGAACAACACACCTGGTTTCTCAGACTGACAAGCTACACATTTGCTGTCTTCTGCCTTATTTGATACAAGGCACACTGTACAGTCCCAAGAGCCTTTTGGCTTCTTAAATCTGTCTCCAAACCCCAGAGAGCTTGTTGTGTCAGTGCTGCTGGAGGAGGATGTCACTGTCACCAAGCTGTCCGTGACCGCTGGCAATGTCAGAGCAGGCATTACTCCTGTTCCAGGCTTTGGTGTCTCACATGCGATACATTTTGTAGCTTCAGGTTTGTTCTGGACCAGACAGGTATCACAATCCCATGCGTTAGGTGCTGGTTTAAATTTGTCTTCAAAGCCCAATGTCCCTGCTGGAGGGACTGCTGCCTTGGTGGCGACACACTGACTTGAGCTTATCGTCTGTTTTGGACTCTCAACTGTTGACACTTTAGCAGCTTCACACGTTACACATTTGCTGTCTGTGGTTTTGTTTTGCAGACAGGGGTCATGTGTGTCAGACTGCCAAAATGAGGATGCTTGTTTAGAGGTGTCTTTACCTGCAGAAAAACTACTTATTGCAGGCCTTGTATAGACCTCTGTGCTTGTAACAGGCTGTGCAGATGGAGAGGACTGTGTTTTCACAGATGTAAAACCTAGAAAATAAAAAATAAACAGGAAGAACGCTTACCAATAAAGCAGTACCCTCACTACACGTAAGTTACTTATAATACAAGACAGCATAAACTTAAACCAAGTGTCAATGGTTACCAGTATACATTCTGACTAACTGCAAGAGGAAGTCCCTGGAAATCTTATCTAAAGGGATGAAATTTCATATGCTGCACTGGGACACAACAGAACATTTATTTAAAGCTTGATTTAACTCTTCATTTTCAAGAAAGTTTTAAATACAAATCTTCACTGATAGATACGAGTATGAATAAACAGTACAGAGAGCTGACTGTCCATCACGGACTAGAAGTAATCCCATTTCAATTTAAGACACCAGGCCCAATCGAATCAAATTTCTAAAGCTATTTCTGCCATAGTAGATGACTCACATTTACTTTAGTAGCCGTACAGCAGTTGGTACTTGGAGCAGCAATCCACATGGTATTTCTTCACAGATATCGAGTATTAATTAAGTAGTAACAGTGAAGACAACAGAGCAATTGCTATCTGTGATCTTTGTGCAAAATGCACTGGACACAGGTCAGCTCCTTATTTAAAGGTGCCAATTTAACAGAAAACAAGAACCACCAATATGGAAATACTAAAGAAAATGCTAAGGCAATACATGTTAAATAGCAGCACAAATTACTAAGCTAAAATCAAGAGTCTATTTTTATTACTATGTCGTGGGGTTTTGTGGTGTTGGGTTGTGGTTTTTTGTTTGTTTGGGGGTTTGTTTTTGGTTTTTTTTGTTTATTTTTTTTAATATCAGAAGCAGAGTCTTTGAACAGTGTTGATTTAGAACCTGCTTTTCAAACTGATAAATTAATGTCACTACACTCACAGGTCTTCCCTTAAACAAAACACACAGCATATTTTTCTCTCGCTTAGCTATTTCCAGCATAAAAAGTCGCCATCTTCTTAACAAGGCTATAGATCTGTTACTTCATAAAAGAAGTCCTGATGCAACTGAAGGCTTATGGGACAAAATCAAATTCAGTGAAGTTCATTTTCTTAAAACAAAAAACATCATCTACAGACACATTTGATTGCACAGTTGAAAACAACTGCAATTGCTTAAAAATAAAAATTAGAAAAGGGGTTTTAAAACGAAACATCCCACTTCTTAAAATTTACATTTGAATCCACAATAACTGTTGACATTAAAGGCCAAAAGATTTGCAGCTTTTGAAACACCTTTAGGAATGAAACTGTCTTTACTATTCTTACTTTCCAGAGATGGTAAAGGTGGTAGAGGAACATCTGTAACGCATTTTACAAACATTTCCTTCAGATTCCATAAATTGTATTTATTTTAAATGAAACACTGATTATTTGACTAACTCGCTTTATACTTCATCTACAATTACATCCTAACACATAAAGGAGAACCAATGCATCTGGTTTGAAGTTGCAGCTTTCCCTTCAGCAATAAAAGCCACTTAGAAGAAGAGAGCCTAACAGGTGTAGCTTTTAACATAATGCTCTCTTATGTTTGTATTTATAGCTAATATTCCATTAACCACGACAAAATGGGGTTTTTGTTGTGGTGGTGTTTTCTGGGGTTTTTTATATCAATGCAGTTATATGCTAGCATATTATTTGCAGTATCTTTTTAAAAGGAGTTCATTATCTTACCAGGGCTTTTTAGAATGTCTAACACACTTCCTTCCTTTAGGACCTTCGCAGGTTTGGAGAGGCCATCGTATTCTTTTTCTTCCTTCTTATTGCTGGTGCTGTTTACAGTTGCGGTATCTTTAAAAACAGAACAAAAAACACCTTTCACAAAGAAATCCACTTAAAATCTATTCACATTTGCTAGAAGCAAGAATTTCCAATTTTCATGCTTCTCGTGTAAGAATCTTCAAAATTCTATCTTGTTTACAACAGTTTATAATTACAATTTGGTTAAAGGCAGATCTGTCACTGAAAACACACTTTGCCTGGAATTGCTAATACGCTCAGAAACAACAGATTTACTATTTAATAGACAAAAAGAAACTCAGCATTTTAGATCTGAAATGCTAAAATTTCTGTTACCTGGAGTAAGGAAGGACGTCACTGGTGTATGACTGGATCCAGAAAGCTCTGCTGTTTTTACAACAGGAACACTAAATGTAAACCCGATCTGCTATGAAAAAAAGAGACCTTTCAGATTCTGAAACTTCAATAAAATTTCATACACAAATAAATATCTGAAATCCAGTCTTCAAACATTAGGTATACATGCTGGATGACAAACTATAAGCCAGAAACCTATATACTTGTTTTCGCCGTTATTTGGGCCAATTCTGCTTTATTCTGCAATATTTCACTAAAAGCCTGAGAAAAGGTTGAGCTTTATTTGTTTTACTTACAGACAAAGGAGGTAGCACTTCTGCCTCAGTAGATTTCACAATTGGAGATGAGAATTTGAACACAGGACTTCCGACATTACTTGCTGGTTGTACCTGTATTTTCAAAAGAATTAAGGTTTGTATCTAAAAGAAAAACAACCTGGTGAAACAACAGCAGCTATCTGAATTCACTCTCCAGCAGATGTTCTGCAGTGGAGTTAGGAAAACCGATGTTTGATATTTATTTCTAAACCACAAGTAAGAGTTATAATGAACGAAAATGAAACTTGCAAGTAAGTATACAATACAGTATCGTTAAAACAAAATCCCATAAACCAAAATTAAAAACTGAGATGCTACTTAGATCTAAATATACTTAATATATGGAAAAACAGACCAGGTAGATAAGAATCTTAAACTAACTCAGTTCAATCTGTAGTCAGAGCTTCAGCAAATATCTCAACATGTTAAAGCTGCTATCTGCTTCAAAACATGCAAAAATATTTCAAGTACTCTGGAACAGATGAATGCTTATTTTACGGTAACAACGTTTCACTTATTGCACCCTAGGCTCATATTGTACATTAGGCTTATATGGCCACTAATGCTACTTTCTAATTTGATAACTTAACTTGGCATAAAATCCCCACAAAATCCCCATAGTATTTGAAGCAGTTATAACAATTAACATCAACCAGAAGTTTGCAAAGTGTAAGATGGACAGAGGCCAAATCAAAAACTTTATGCCTCCCCCCACCACCAAATCGGAATCCAACTCTGATTTATTCAACAGGATATAAACTAATGTTGGTTGATTTCATGAGCACTATGAAGAAGTTAACATGCAAGAAAGCAGATGCATACTCATCCAAAAAAAGTATTCACAATATACAATAAAGATTTACCTTGTTCATCACTGCTGTTGAAACAGTGCTTGGTGACGATGAAACAGTACTACTGGCAAGAAAACTAAAGTTGAACGAAGGCAGCGATGCAGTACTGATGGGTAGGGGGACTTTTGGTAGTACTGGTTCCTCCACTTCCTAGGTTTAAATTTTAATTATTGTAAATCTTAATTTTCCTTTTTCTTTAAAAAAGTTGTAAATTTTAGTTTTTCTCTTTCACCAGATATATTACCTTCCTACCCTGTTCCACTCTTAATTTCTTAGCAAAGTTAAATATAACAGAGATCTACATATTAGGACCAGGAAAGTTTTCAAAAGGAATCCTGACCTGCCCACCTCAGTCTGCCATGTAATTTTAATTTATGGCAGGCCTGTTTCCATGCCATACTACATTCATCACCTGTCCAGTTAGCTAACTGAAAGTTAGCTCAAAATTGTTACCTGTGCAGAACAGAAAGGGACACAGATCAGATTTATTTTTGTTTCCTACTCTTTAGCTCTTAAAGATCTAGAGAAACATAACCCTTTGTAATTATACTCTCATCTCTCCAACTAGGAGTACATTCTCAAGACAAATAAGAAAGTGTTCCTCTTGCAAAATCAGGTAGGACAGCTGCCAAAGTTTCTGAAGTCACTGCTGCAGTGAACTTGGAAAAATACGATGTCTAAAGAAGTATGTGAGTTCCTTAGAGTACCAAAAAACTCCGAGCACAAAATACCAAAAAAGCAAGCCTGACGAACACCACAGAACAACATACTCTGGTAAATCTAGACTGTGTCATGTATCAGGATGAAAATTTATAACTCCAAAACCAGTGTACCTTAAAAATTTCTGGTCTTATCCTTGCCTTTTAAATTATTTGATTACCAAGACTAGATTAGTTAAATAGGATGTTTAATAGGATAGGAGTTTTAATAGGACAATCTAATCACAATTTGCACATTAGTACCCAGTTCTACCCAGAAGTGACTAAGCAGAGATCTAAGTTGCTATTGCAGAAATTCAATGTATCCTATGACCTACATCTTCCAAAGTTTTGATTTGAAAAGTCTATTGGACCTTGATATTCAGACCATTTGTATTATTATTATAAACACTCTCCAGTATTTACTATTTCTTTATTTTGCATCAGCCCAAAGACTGATATGATTTTTTTATTTTTAAGATCCAGTAGTAGGCAGCTTACATAACATCAATCAGAAAAGTAATCAAGATAGTCATGACCATAGTTTTACTAAATGAACTTTTCCCACTCAAACAAGAAAAAAAACCCTGATAATGAGTTCAATTAAGTGCCAAAAACTGTGAATGGTCATTAGCAAACATGCAGAACACTGTCCTCTGCTTCAGACTCTTGGCCTGTATCTTTCTACATTACTTAAATATGAAACAACAAATTAAAAAAAATTATTTACTTACTTAGCACTTGTTTCAAACATCATTCCTTTATAAAAACTCTACAAACTTCCACCAAAATTCGTTCTTTCAACTGGTAATAAGAAACTTTCTAGTATGTAGCATCTCCAAGATAATATGACTAAAAAGTTCAAAAATATAAAACCAGAGTTGAGGCACTTAAACAGAAAAATTAATTGGAGCCTGCCCTGAAATCCACAGCAAAAACCAACAAAACTGAAGTGGCATTATTATAAATTCCTATGAGGTAATAATACTGGCATGCTTAGCTTCAGTAATCTCAGTGACAGCAATTAACCTGAGAGTCCCTTACCTGTTGTTCTTGTCCAGGTTTTGATATATAGTGCACGCCTCTTACCCTGCTCATCTTGCCACCACCACTCACTCCTCCTTCTGAAGAGAGGCCATTGGATGCAGGAGTACTGAATTTAGGGTAGGTCAAATTGCTGCCACAGAATAACAATACACATGTTGAGGAAGGGAGGAAAAAAAAATAAGGAAAACTAAAAAATCAACTTATCAACTAATTGTTTCAAGCTATTTATAGCCACTGTTAGTCCTAGAACTAACACCTTCTAACTGGAATCAGAAAAACTTGCACAAGTTGCTAAATGCTGGTAAATAGCTGATGTTCTAAACACCAAAAGCTGCGTTAATAAGAGCAGCAACGACAAGGACACCCACAAGAAACAGTCACAACATCCATAAAGGAATGATGACTAAGCCAGAAGACCTGAAATAGAAGAACTGATTTAGATTGCTATTTTCTAATGTTTCCTTTTAATAGTGCAGACAGTGGAAATTTTGACTGCCAGTTCTCTGATTCTGTGATGAGAATGTATCTTTGCAGGGATATAAAAGAACAACTAAAAATATATATGAAGAGAGAGCGCACGCGTGTGCGCGCGCACACACGAAACGCTGCCAACAGTTTTTACGGAACAGAGAGGCTTAAATTTGTATGCAAGATAATATGGCAAAAGCTTCAGAAGCAGCTCTGGCTTTCCCAGGACCATCAGCAGAAGCAGCAGAGGTGTTTGGGTGTGCCAACATTCCAGAAGTCTTTTCAGACATGAACACAGATCCCTTTTGTAAGGCATACAAAGGCATTTCTCTGTTCATTACAAAAGCCTAGGTCCAAACCAGAAAGATTTGCTAACCCAAGAGGGGAGGGAAAAGAAAAACCAACAAAAAAAATCTAAACAAACAAAAACAATCCCCCAAAACCCACATCACACCCCGAAACAGAAGCAAACTAGGGAGTAACAGTAAAAAAGCAGTATGGCATCAGGATGAAGGAACCCTGGAAAAAATTACCATATCAAAGCTTAGCCTGCAGCCAAGCAGTTAGTCATTACAAAAGTACATTTGATCACACTGGAAGACACCAGGTCAAGTCTCCAGAAGACTGAGGAAGAGAATGGGTTTAAACTTGTCAGAACTTGCAGTCAGCTTAGCACTGCAACCACTGAGAGGAAGCCAGATTCTTAAAGCCATATGCTCAAACTTTTCTCTAATCCAAACTGACAATCAATTTGAATTCTGAAAAAAAACTTATGTCAAAATAGAGCTTTATTCAGACCATTATAGACTGCCTATAATAACCCATATTCCTTTTTTCTGTTAACACCTGTCAGCTTCTAAGGGGCAAAGACAGTTTTCTATCTTCAAGCAATCAAGTCCAATCTATCTTCGAGTCCAATCTGCAGTTCTGACCCAGGTTTAAAAACTAAATAGGCTGACCAGAGATGTACCCAAGTACTACAGCTTAACTGCACAAAGAGACCCTGGTCAGCTGCCCCTTATCAGGGTTGTGTTTCTTCTCCAGAACTTGGCACCCAAGAGAAACTGGCTTTATAAAATAATTTTTTAAAAAGGACCATCTACCCTACAGACAAAAGGGGAACATAGCTGTAAAACTTGTGAGCCAGATAAAAATCTGTTTTCTGGAACTCCCTTCTCCATGGAGGAGAAGAAAGGAGTTAAACTACAGAAAATTTAGAACAGTTTGAAAACCCACAATTAAAACCTAACATCTGTTTGCACCTATGCCAAAACCTAAGAGCCAACTTCTTACACCCCTGAAAAGGCTGTTGCTGTGAAATCAGACTATTAGATGCCAAAACAAAGGGTTGGTTTTGGAGTTTCTTTTGCAAGCCAAAGAATGCCCAAGGCAAGATAAGAATTACTTGGAAGATGAACAGAGACAACAAAATACAGTTCCCTGTTACTGCTCTTTGAAAGGAGGAATCCTCCAAAGAATTTAACCTTTGAATGAATGCAAAAGTGTCTTAATTCAAGCATTACCCAAAAGACCGGTTGCCCAGAAAGAAGAGCCATCAATATTACCTGGAGGTGATGTAATTCTACCTGAACCAAGCAAGCAGTGTAACGTAAGACAATCTCCTCAAGAAGAAATGCAATTATTAACTCTCTTGGAATTCTGTGTTTTAGAGACAAGCTGGCATTTGGCCCCAGATGATTCTAAAGGGTTTCTGTGTTTCATGCAAACTCACAGAGCAGACAAGTGACTTCTCCATGAAAGGAGCATTAGAAAATTATCTTCCTCCAGGTTTTTGCTTTCTTAAAAAAAATTAAAAAACTAAATATACACCTGAACTGTAAGCCACTTCACCTACAAAGAGTCTTTCAGAAAGAATAATTCCTTTAGGGCAAAACTTTCAGACTCCAAACAAGCAAATAAAGAGCTGAAACTAACAGCTGCCCCCCCCATGAACATCAAGATGTACAAATGATTAAACTCTCCCATAATACAATTTTTTCACTGTATTTTCCTTTCCATTTATACTGAGAACTGTTACTGCCCTTCCAAGCAGACAGACATGCAGACTGTAGTGACAAAGGAGAAAGCTTTATTCTTTCAAGTGTTTTAAATTAATAGATTTGTCCTACCTTTCCGATGGTTTTACTCGTTGTTCTGCAGTAAAACTCTTCTCTCTCATGCCCTGCAAGTTAAGTTTAATTTATTTCAGGATTTATCTGAATGTGTTAATATACTATCCACAAAGAGAAGACAACCAACCACTGATGTTTTGTGTTGGGCTATTTTATTTAGACCACTAAATATACCTTGTCTTCTTAGGCATGTTCCCTAACCATTATGACTATTCACTTTGATCTCTGGCCACAAAAGCCCATCCATTAAACATCTGATCATTTTCACATTCAGACCGATACTGGAACTACAGGAGGTTTTTTCCTGAAACAGATGCCAATCCTTAAGTAAAATTTAACAGGGACTCCATCTACACCAAAGTGATCAGCATGAGTAATTAAGCTTATTGTCAGAAATCTTGCTTAGAGCCAGTGGCTCACCTGAAGGAGTTTATACACAGCATCAGCATGTTCCATGAGCAACAGCTTTGTGTTCAGGAGCATATAGAAGGAAAATGTTTCTGTATTTTAACATTCACTGAGAACAGCCCAACCCAATAGGACATCATCACGTTGTGAAAATAACCACCAGCCACTTACTGTTCCAAAAATACAATTAAATCCATAAAACCTCAGAGTATCTCTTCCACAACGGCTCCCACTGTCTTAATGCTTACCTCAAACACAACTGGTTCTCTTTGCCAAGAAAGAGCACTTTAGTAGAATAAACGGTTAGACACATCCAAGCTTGTAAAAAGCAGGTGGATAAGACCCAGAAAATTTACTTACTTTGTGCTTTATACCTACCCTCTGGTGAATTTTGCTAGAATCAGTAGCTGGAGTCAGAGATGGTTTAAAATACTGGGTCCGACCCAGTGACAGAGAGATTGCCTTTGGCATCACAAGTTTCTGGACAGGTGGATGCTGCGACTCCATCTTTGAAAGAGAAACAGAAATCAATTTATCCTTGCACTCAACCAAATTACCACAGCATTTACTGATGAAAAAAGCTACAGAACTATAAACTTCCCATCAGCCTCAGCACCCAGAGAAAATTATTTTGAAGTGTTGAAAGCATTTAGCTTGCAGAGGGAAATCACCAGAAAACCAGTTATGAAATCCAAAAAGCTACAGAAGTAGCCAAAGTCTGACTGAATCCTATTTCAAAATTTGGCAGTTAACTTCACAGACAAAATAATTCATGTCACTATAATCAAAATAACTCATGTTACTATAACATGTTCCCATCTCTTCCTCTCCTTTACCCACATTGATTTTTTTTTTTACTGGCTTAATCCATTAATTTAACATTCAAAGTGTTAAGCTAGCTTCTGGGTTTCATTCTTCTTACATTTTCCTCCTTTGATGTTACACTTTCAAAAAAAAAAGTTGCAAAGTAACTTTAAAATACTCTAATTCATTAAAATATGTTCTAATATTTTATATTTGCATTAGATGCATTTAAAAGTACTGGTTTGACTTTCCTTGTCAAAGCATTTTCACAGAAAAGAGTTAATTTTTAACAGAAAGCAGTGTACATTCTGCAAAACTGACTTAACTGAATTGTGAACAAGAAAGACTCAAAAAAGCTACAAGATTTACCAAAGGATTCATCTGCAGTTTTAAGGATCAGAAGAATCAGACTTTACTTAAATGTTATTTACAATAGCATCAACAGAAATCTGTGTTTACAATGCAGCTTTAAATTCACAGTATCTCCCAGCTCTTTGGTAATAAAATTGATGCTGTACTATCTATAAGTGAATAAAAGTACTTCTTTCTAAAAATCGTTATACTCATTTTGAAATCTTGAGTAAAATGTCCTTATTTAAGGTCACAAACTTTTTTGAGTGAAGGATGGTTCACTGCTGTTATAAAAAGCAAATAGAACAGAATCGGAATAAAATAGTCCAGTTGGAAGGGACCTACAATAACCATCTAATCCAACCACCTGACCAATTCAAGGCTGACCAAGTTAAAGCATGGTATTAAGAGCATTTTCCAAATGCCTCTTAAACACTGACAGGCATGAGACATCAACCACCCTCTAGGAAGCCTGTTCCAGCGTTTGAGCACTCTCTCACTAAAGAAATGTCTCCTACTGTTAAGTCTGAACCTCCCCTGACAGATGCAGCTTTGAGTCATTCATCCTGTCACTGGATCCAGGGAGAAGAGATCAGCACCTCCCTCTTCGCTTCTCCTCTGCAGAGAGCAATGAAGTCACCCCTCAGCCTGCTCCTCTCCAAACTAGACAAAGCCAGTGTCCTCAGCCACTCCTCAGAGGACATGTCTTGCAGCTTTGTTGCCCTCCTCTGGATACATTTAAGGACCTTCACCTCCTTTTCAAATTGTGAGGTACAGAACTGCACACAGTACTCAAGGTGAGGCCACACCAATGCTGAATATGGCAGGATAATCACCTCTTTTGACCAGGTGTTTATGCTGCGTTTGATGCACTCCAGGATGTGGTTTGCCCTCTGGGCTGCCAGGGCACACTGCTGACTCATATTGAGTCTGCTGTCAACCAGCACACCCAGATCCGCTTCTGCAGGGCTGCTCTCCAGCCACTCATCTCCCAGTTTATACTCATGTCCAGTGCTACTCTATCGCAGGTGCAGAATCATAGAGTACTTTGTGTTGGAAGAGATCTTTGAAGGTCATCTAGTCTATATCCTCTTAAGTGAGCAGGGATGTCTTCAACTAGATGAGGTTGCTCAGAGCCCTGTCCAACCTGACCTTGAATGTATCCAGGGATGGGGCATCTACCGTCTCTCCAGGCAAACTGCTCCAGTGTTTCACCACCCGTCATAGTAAAAAATTTCTTCCTTATATCCAGTCTGAATCTACCCTCTTTTAGTTTAAAACCATTACCCCTTGTCCTGTCTCTACAGGCCCTACTAAAAAGTCTGTCACCATCTTTCTTGTAAGGCCCTCTTAAGTATTGAAAGGCCACAATAAGGCCTCTCCAGACCTTTCTCTTCTCCAGGCTGAAACAACCCTCTCTCAGCCTTTCCTCACAGGAGAGGACTTTCGCCCTCTGATCATTTCTGTGGCCCTCCTCCGGACCCACTCTAATAGGTCCATGTCTTTTCTCCGCTGAGGACTCCAGAGCTGGATGCAGTGCTCCAGGTGAAGTCTCACCAGAGTGGAATACAGGGGGAGAATCACCTCCCTTGGCTTGCTTGCCACACTTCTTTTGATGCAGCCCAGGATATGATTGGCTTTCTGGGCTGTGAGTGCGCTTTGCCAGCTCATATCCAGCTTCTCATCCACCACCATAACCAAGTGCTCTCCACAGGGCTGCTCTCAATCCCTTCATCCCCCAGCCTGTACTGATACTAGGGGTTGCCCTGACTCAGGTGCAGGACCTTGCACTTGACCTTACTGTACTTTATAAGGTTCACATGAGTCCACTTACTGAGTTTGTCCAGGCCCCTCTGGATGGTATCTCATCCCTCTGGCATGTCAACCACACCACTCAGCTTGGCATCATCCACAAATTTGATGAGGATGCACTTGATTCCACTGCCTATGCCACTGATGAAGATGTGTTATTTGTTCTTGTTCAGTTTTATGCCACTGATGATTGCCCAATGCTGCAACCTATCTAGATCCCTCTGCAAGGCCTCCTGTCTCTCGAGAGTCAACAGCACCTTCCAGTTTAGTATCACCAGCAAACTTGCTAATGGTGCATTCAACCAGAAAAATACCACAAAAAATACCTGCAAAACTTTTGCCCAAGTGGTCAAGTGTTCTTTCAACCATATGTTTGCTTTAGCAGGAAAACACAACCCTCGCCTCCCTTTCTCATCAAGGGCTACCCTTCCCCTGCCAAACTTTATGAACTCTAATATTATGAACAGACAGTTTCTCTGCTTTTACCCAGCGACAGCTGTGTGCAACATTCGTTTTCTGACTGACGTCAGGCTCTATGCGGCAAATCCCGTAGAGCTTTCTTAATGCCTCATCACAGGTGTAGTTCCACAAGTCAACTGAGAATACATACCAGCTTTGTTTTTAATTATTTGGATAATATTTATGGTAAAAGAATTATATGCTCTAGTTTTCAACATTCTTGTTATTTAGAATAACGCGAAATGGTACAGGAAATCCAAGATGTCTGTAAACTCTGAACTGACTGTAGAATTAATTATACTTCTAATCAAGGTATCAGCCTAGGAACTTCTTGAGACATTCTGTCTGTTTTCTCATTAAAACAGCAGATGAAAATTTTGCATGGAAGAAAAACCACATTTTTGTTCTTTTGGTTGCCTGATCTTAAAGTGGCCTTTTGTGGGTTTTACAAGTTAATATATTCAGTGATACCCAAATTAAAGTGATTTAAAAAATTACTAGTTGTAATGATTTTTTTTTTTTAACAAAAAAGAAGGAAATAGTACAGCATTACCACCAATTCAGTGCCACCTCCAAATAGAAATTTAGGAATATAAGGTTACAGAAGTGACAACATTCAATAATTTTCCTTTGACTTAGTTTAAGCAGTAATAAAAAACGTAAGTAGTATTTTTCCGCTCGAAATGAACACGGAAATCTGCACAAGGTCTGTATGATCACTCCATCAGTATTTTTCTATTTCTGATCATTTCTGCAAGAGAAAACTTTCCTAAACAGAAAGGTTAACATGCAACTTAACCCCAAGTTGCAGGACAAGATAAAACTACTTTGTGTGTTCTACAGGAGTTGTTCTTTATCAATGTATCAAGACACCACGTTAAAGAAAACAGAATTTTTAACCTGGCTAATCTTCACAGTCCTTCATCGAGTGTGGGCAGAAAACACAGTTTTAGCAATTTCCACACAGTCAAGACAGCTATAAAGCACATAATGTTAATATTAACTTGAATTCGTGTGTATGCGGTCATTGAGGTTTGTGACATTTCTTCCAATCTGTCTCAGCTTAAGATGTTACTGGTTCTTACCTGTTTTCGTTTGGACTGGAAGCTAGTAATATTCAGCACGCTCCTGTCGACAGGCTAAAAGGGAAAAAATGCCAAAATATTAGAGAACAATTTTTTTCTGAGAGGGTTCCATCCAACAAAAATGTGGGGGTTTTGTGATCAACTTACAGAAGACAGTGGACTAGAAGCAGAAGACGGAATCCTTTTAGCATCCTGTTGAAAAAAACAGTGCAATAAATTAAACTGGACACTACATAAGGAAGATCTTCATTCTACACCGCCACATTTACTATGATTTCCCAACACATGCAATAAAACAGAGAGAGGAGTGCCATTTACCGCCAAAGGACTTGACATCTTCTCCAATGACTGCAAGATGCGTCGTGCTGTGGAACTTGTCACACCATAGGACTGCACACTTGCTTGTTTAGCTTTCATTTGTCTTCTTACTGGTGGCTGAAAAATAAGCATTGCAAATGTTACGATGCTTGATTTTGAATTAAACATGCATGTATTTTATGCCCTATCGCTACACTGATATCATAAACAGTATTCCTGTGATGACAGAGAAAAATGGGCACTGGGCATTCAAGCCATGAAGAAAAAATATACTCTACCGACTTAACAGAAGTTTAAGTGAGGCCCCAGGCATCTTGCACACAGGATAAAGCAACAAAAGAAATACCTAAACGTAAAAGGTCATAAAAGGGAATATGTTAGGCCTGTAGGATCTCTGAAGCAGTAATCAGGAAAACAGAACTGAAGCAAAGGCTTGTGCTGCAGAAAGTACTTTAGGTAACAAAACAGATCTCAGGGTTTCGTGATGGTTTAAGTGTACCATCTTAAAACCCACATATACAATCGCCACTTCTCTCACTCCCTCCCTTCCCCGAGATTACAGTTGACTGCCTATCTCTTTACTCTGTTGAAAAAGATAATTATCTCATTTGAACTGTAACAGAGCTAGACATATTACACTGAAAAAGTAAACTCTTTTATTTGACCCACATGACTTCGTATATAATCCAAAAAAACTTCAGTATGACTTTTTTTTTAATGTTAAGCTCCCCACGTGATCACATGATGCTTATCGCGCTGCTATGTGAAGACAGGAAGCAGACCATACAGCATGTAAAAAACACAAGTAGGAGTTGCTGTAATCCACAGCATGCAGCAACAAACAAGCTAGTATCTCCTTTAAAAGCCTAGTTTTTTGGTTCCTCTTTTCAACATAATCCACATTTATTTTGTAAAAAAACCAAAATAGCAAAGAGGACTCCTAGCTTATGGGAAGTTTTGAGAGTTAAGTTTGATTTAACACCAAGAGAGAACAAACCACAAGTTTTCAAGGTTTCCCCAAAGTCCGGACCTTGTAGGTCCCCTTGTTCCATGGTAAAACGGAGTGCCAGAATAAGTCCAGCAAACCCTTATTTCCTTAAACACTCCTTAAATAAAGTTCCTTTTGACTTCTGATTATTTATTTTAATAAAGCTCATTTTGATTTAAACACATTCCAACTGAACCAGATGTTACTGACTTCCTTCTAGCTTCACCTGTAGCTAGTGAGAGCTGTCAGCATTTTTAATTCGCCGTTTCATTTTAGAATACAAAGAACTCTTAGGGGCAAGTAACTCTTTTCAAGAGCTATCTGAATGATATAATAGAAAGCATTTTATTGTTTATCTTGAGACTGCATTTGGGACTGCATGCCTCCCTCTAGGTAACAGCAGAGCAAAGGATCAGCAAGGCTGCCTTTTAGATAACTACTATAGTAAAGAGTGCACACTTCTATAAAATAACTTCATAGACTGAGCGTAGGCATGCTTGTGTAAGGTAAGATCTACAGGCAAGTATCACACAGGTCGCTTTTACTACTATAAACACGTTTTCAAAGTTATGCCATCATTATTTATTTACTTGCTATTTTAACATAACACAGTCAGAGGTAGAGAATGGCAAAAAAAAGATGTTGTTTTAAAGACTTATGAACAGAGGAAATCCCAACTACAAACACCTAGCCAGAACCTAAGATGCTACTGTCATTTCTGTGCATTATGACAAGTATTTCTAAATAAACTGTTAAGAAAAGAATTTAAACAGAAATTTTTTTTTTCTACTCTGGGAGGCTTGGGAGGGCAAAACAGGAACTGCTGCCACATTTTCAGCTCCCTGCTCACAGCTCTTTTGGCAGTGCTACCCCTTCCGTATTTCAATTACATTTTCCCCTCGCACCACACTACTATTGCCATACCTGATAAGGAGCAATTCGTGCTTTTGTCTCCCTTGCTGCTGCAGCTGCACCACCATAAGTGGTCTTTCCAGGGTAAAATGGAGAATCCCCGAGCTGACTTGTCTTAAAGATAGAAGTGTTTCCAAGTGACTACAGAAAGATATTATGATAAGTAGTTAATAAAATGGCTACACATTCAAATTGATTAAAATTAATACTCTGCAATACTCACAGGAGAGGGAGATCCAAAAGCAGATAAATTGAACGCAGGTTTTTTAGAGCTAGCTGCAGGATGCTGTGAGAGGGAATGAGATCTTTCGGCCTCCGCGGACCAGAGCAGTGGTGCGGAAGTATTTTTTGAAACTGTGATATCTGCCAAAACAATACACGCTATACATAAATGCCTTGTGTGCATAGAGAACTTTAATATTAAAGATGACACTAAAAATGGAAGAAGTCCCATAACACTCATTTCCCCAGCACTCTAACTTTCAGAGTTCTTCAAACGGGCCAATTTCACACATGGCATGAAAACCAAGTATCAACTCTGAACCTGACATCTGTTCACAGAATTGCAAATACACTACCTTTCAGTAATCTTTCAAAAGCATGCACAAGTTATTAGTATGCTTCCAATGCAGAGCAAATTTTATTTTTTCTTTTTTCAAGGTAAAATAAAAGGCAACTTCATTAACAGTGGTGCACCTATAATGATACAAAGCTTTTCCTATGTTGGTAAAGGGTTGGAAGCCAGCATAGGCCAGAATTGCACCGGTTTTAAACTTGAAAAATTCCCCAAAGGCTGTACTAATAGAGTGAATGACCTAATTGCCATATGTGTTTCATGGAGACAAACCAGAAATCTCTAGTAAATTCAGGTTATATTGCTAAATGCTGGCAACATCTAGCTTGAATTCTAAAATTGCGTTCTCTAGAGAACTTGCTGAGCATGCCTCAATCCCTATTCACACGGGGGACTAGAAGCTGCAAACCTGCTCTTTGCCCTTTCTCAGTTAGATCACCTAGGTCCCCATTTACAACAATACATTGTTTATTTGTTTAACTCTTAAATGGTGTACATTCCTCACTGAATTCAGCAAAAGACTTGGCAATATTGACAACTGATGCCTTCTACCAAAAAAGGCCAAAAAGTTAGCCTCAAACTTGTTCAGTCAGAATAGGTCCTTTACTGACTCCTCATGAAAACACAGGAAAACATCTTGTGTTTCTTTGTCACCTTTATTTATTCACATTTAACCAGCTGTCAGTTACATATTCTGGGTCACTCTTCATTCTAGGCAATCAAACTATCTGTCAAGCTACAGTGAATCATTTTTGGTTCCTACTATCACAATTCAGGATTTACAGATGACCTAGCTAAAAGTGCGTTTACCAGCACCGACTCTTTGTAACATCAGGGTACCATAAATGTATTCCAAAGCATGGTTATATTGAGTTGGCCAAAAAGTAATTGCATATTTTTTTCTGAGTAAATGACAGATGACTTTTTAATGGAAATCAAAAAGTGTATCAAACAATATATTGTCCATTTTGTTCAATTGCCTTTTGCCATCTTTCAGGCAACTTCATGATTTCACGCTTAGAAAAGTTCTTATCATTTTCATCAAAAACCAGTTCCAAGAATGATTTGATATCCTCATCAGCAGAGATGGTTTTTCCATTCAAGGTGTTTTGTAAAGAACCAAACAAATGGCAGTCTGATGGTGCCAGGTCTGGTGAACATGGTGGATGTGGAAACACATCCCATCCAAGCCGTAACCATTTTCAATGAGTAACCAAACTTTTATGTGGTTTAGCGTTATTGTGGTGAAACACAGCACCTCTGATTCACCAATTCTGGACGCTTCTGATTGATGGCACTTCCTTTATCCAGTTCATAACAGCACATGTCTGAATTAATAGTTTGGCTCCTTGGAAGCAATGCAAAATACACAATGCCTTTGAAATCCCACCAGGCTGACAGCATCACCTTCCTTTCGTGAACATCTGGAAGCTTTGGAAGTGCTTTAAACTGGTTCATCACGCTTCCTCCAGGACCTTTTTCATTCATCATTGTTGTAGATGATCCATTTGTCATCACCTGTTATTGTATGTTGCATAAATGGATTGTTTACTTCACATTTCAAGAGAGAATTGCAGATGTCAATGTGCTTAGTGAGATGAATTCCTTCGAGCACATGTGGTGCCCAGATACCAAGCTTCCTAACATATCTAAGTTGTTTTAGTTTTCAATGCTTGATTTCGATATGTTAAGATATGTTCAATATGTTTCATCTCTCATGTTGCTAAACGCTGACTGTATTCGATCAATGCCTTTATTTTGTTGTCATCACCTTCGATTGGCCTTCCTGAGCGTGGTGCATTTTTAACATCAAAAACTCCAGACCAAAATCTAGCAAACCAATTCTGACACTGCCGTAGTTTTAAGGCATCTTCACCATACACATCACAGAACTTTTTATGAGCTTGCACAGCATTTTTTCCTTTTCGTAGGTAATACAGCAAAATATGACAAAAATGTTCCTTTTGATTTTCCACTTTGAAATCGACACAAAATAAGTGTTAACGAAATCATGCACTTTCTTTTTCTAAAACAAGCTTGAATTGTCAGCAGTCAAGTTACGTAATGAATCTGCAGTTTAAAATGAAGATAGCAACATTTCAAAACATGTATGCCCATCTATTTAAAAAAATGCCATTACTTTTTGGCCAACCCAACATTAAAAAGGTGACAGCTTTATATACTTCTAAAATATTAAAAATTAAATTTAATTCTAGCATTCAAAAATTATATTCACCTACTTTATTTATTAAGGTGATGCGAAATATTAAAGAATGCAAAGTACTTCCTGTTACCAAAAAAAAAATCAGTTAGAGGACATGAAAGTTACCTTTATCAGATGCTCTAGAGGAGAAGCCACTGGTTGTTGAGATGTTATCATCATCGTGCTGAGAGGTAGAATCTTTTATTTCTTTTACAAGAGACAGTCCAGGACTGCCAATGCCAAGTGAAGATGATGTAGAGGGCTGACAATGCGGTACTGTGGAATCCAACATGGCACAGTTCAAATGGCTCCGGTGAAGAGAGGGCCTTGTTAACACATCCGAGAAGTTCAACGCAGATCGACTTGTGGATGGCTCTAAACAAGAACAGGGAGACAATCTGCTTTCCTACAGGCAAGCTCACAGAAGCCAAAACCCGTTTTCTACCAACAGTCACTCTATTGCCAAGTTCTAAGCACAAAAATAGAGAAGCCAAATTTAACTTCTTCCTCACCCAGATAGGGTTTCATCGAACTGTTTGATTACAGCAGCAACACTGCTTGCAATACTAAGTATTAATGTCACATCGACAAGTAGTGAATGATGATGTTTCGCAACATCAAATTCTGACCCCATGCTCAGGTGCTCAAACACTTGGTCTTTCACTAAATCGTATGTGTATAAATTCCTTCTTCTGCAGATAAGGCTTGCAATAAGCTTTCCAAAATTTGAGATTACATGGCAAGTTACAGGTAACTCTGCACATATATATATATACACACACACACATATATAATCTTGTAACAAAGATACGTTAATCTGAACACATAGCATGAAAGTCTGGTCACCCCCCCTCCCAAATTCCACCATATCAAATCAGGCAAAACATTATCGCCTATCCATTAACTTTTGAGATTTCGGCACAAAGGACAAGCAAGCATCGTGGCCTCAGTTGCAAGATGGGCATTTTTCCTCATGAACCAAAGGGTTTGTAAACACTGTCAGTGTCCTGCAAGATGGTCTCATAGCTCCAACTTGCCACATGAACAGAGCAGCTATTCATGCGTATCTTGCCTGATATCCACATTCTCCAGGAATTCTGGGTACGAACATGATTTTGAGTCACTATTCTCTTGATACTTGCACAGAAGCTTACACTAGTTCAATCTTCAAAACCACTGCAGTCCTAGTAATTAGTTCTCAAAAGCACTGGTAGATTTTTAGTACTGTCTTGCTTGAGATAAAGAAAGTGTTATCAGGCTGAAGGCTGCCCAGGCAAAAGAATATGGGCTCTAGCACATGAGTACCTCAGAGCTGAAGAAACAGGGTTTCTAAAATTATAATAGTAATAATAATTAAAAAATCTTATCATTAAGTATAGCAAGAAAGACTGGTCTACAACATCCACAGACTGCAACACAAGCTACTAAAGGTTCTAGGGTGCCCATCTGCTCCTGATTTCTTGGAGCTAGAAAGTTTTCTGTGCAGCTGTTCTTAGTGAAAGGTCCTTTCACACAGGTCTTCAGGAAAGCCAACACGTGTTCCTCATTCATGAAGACTTTCTCTATTCCTTTATCCAAACTTATTCTCAAGCTACAGCTATGCAGAAAGCAATAAAGCTCTTTATTTATAATCAGATGACATTGGTGACAAAGGTATTTCCTCGTTATTTTTCATTCTGCCAACAAAAGAAGCAACTGACTTTCCACACAGATGGTTATGTACATATGTTCAGATAAAATTTCTCTCCTTATTAAAATATTGAGTTCCACGAAACTGCTAATTTAAGAGAAACTCAAATGAGGCTATATGCAAATTCATAGATGAGAACTACACAAACACTGAGAGGCACAGATATAAAACAGTCTTTTGTACGATAAAGTAAGGTGTTGCATACCACTTTGCCAAGGATTCAAATAGGTTTTCAAAGACTCTACACTAGCCATGCACACCTTAATGTTACCAAATATTTCAAAAATAATAATGCCATAAACCAAGATCCCCAGTTCTCCATTAAACTAACAAGGAACTTTACTAAATTGATTGAAGAAGCCCAAAGAAAAAAGAAATAAAAAATCAGGACATGAGAAGGAATTTTCCTCTGGCCTACTAACATCTGGTCTTTTGTACTGAGGACCACGAAACAAATTAATGTTTTTACTACCTTGGGCAATTAGAGAAGACTTTCATTCCAGGTCTTTTAAAAAGAAAATGTAACCCAGCACACTTGCAAATGAATGTTATCAATATTTTGCACCTGGCTAATTGACTATCTAGAGTTAACCAATGACTTCCAAGAGCTGTAAGACAATCGCCAGTATGTTTCGCAATAATGTTTACAGTTTAAATCTAAGACAGTTTCACAAACAGTTGTTGGGGTTTTTTTGTTTGGTTTTGGGGTCTTTTGGGTTTGTTTTGTGTCAGGATTTTTCTTTTTTTTTTAATTCTGTCAAAACGCTTCTTCCAGCTTTCCTTAGAAATTTAGATTCAAAACTAGAAATCTGTGAATAAATACAGATGGCTAGAATACTAAATGATTTTTCACATACCTTCTAAATTAATTCTTGGTGATTCAGGCGTGACTCTCCCATCAATCACTATGGCATCTTCATTTGCATAATCATGGTGATAGTTTACTGGACTCTCTTCCTGGTTTGTAGATTCATTTGTATCTACACATTCATCTTCACTTTTATTGAAATACTTCTGTAACCATCCCGGTACGATGTTTTTCACCGATTCTGTCACTCTGCTAATGAGTCCCTGCTTGAAAGAAAAAACATTTGTTAATTACAGAAACACAGCCAGCAGTATATGCTGGGATGTAACCTTGCATACACCTTAAATACAGACATTACATAGCAAATATTCAGGACAAGAATAAGATAGAGGGGGCTGATCTTTGACATAGGCTCTCTATACTTCACAGAATCACAGAAACACAGAATATTAG
>NW_010168481.1:0-11643 GCF_000695765.1 Mesitornis unicolor
ACTCCTAATATTCTGTGATTCTGTGAACAAGACTGGAACTATATTCAGTTTCTTGGAGAGGAAGGGGTGAGATGAGGTAGTGTATAACATATATATATATATATAGTATAACGTACTATACAGGTGTTCTGGTTCTAGGAGAAGCATACTTTTAAAACATTGAAACTCTGTATGTCATATAGCAGTGTGTTGGGTGTCTAGGAATAACTTAAGAATCACCAGCATGCACCAATTTTCACGGACTTTAGTTAGAGAGACAAACATTCCTTCTTGAGTGTTGGTATCATCTACAGCTCCTGATAGTTGTGAAATCTCTTCCTGGTTTTGAATGCATTGGATGACTTAGCTCCCAAAAAACACTTCCAAAAATCATAGGCAGAGCAGTCTTCTCTCTCAGCTACCTCACAACTGCCTAGTTAGGGTGCTTGCACTGAAAGTTGGAGCATTAGTGTTGAAACTATAGTGCCTTATGGACATCCCCAACTATCTACCTACAGTTAGACAGACGAGGTGCCTCCCAATCTTCCTTTTGGATCCCTTTCCCCTCTCTAATGCTCTAGTAGCATGGCTTCAAGGTTCAGTCATGCTGCTGTTTAATCTATCCAACTTTATCAAACTTAGTAGTGAAGACATTGACCTGGTAAGTTCTTTTCCTTCTCACTCAGTGTTCCAAGTATTATCTTTCTTTATAAAATGATTTAATAAAACCAACGAAACAAAAAACAAGCACTGGAAGGAAGGAGTGGAAGCTCCTCATTAGACTATGCAATCATAGTTGGTCTCTCTGAAATGCAGGAGAAGCTGGCTGTGTCTTTCAGTAACTGACTGAATGCCGTTCCTGAATCACTGCTGTCTTTTGTAAAATACGGAGTGTCTTTGTACGTGTTGTAATGTACGTGATTTGGAGGAGAGTTTGTATGCTGGATAATGAACAGGTTTTTAGCTCTATCTACTAATCTTAATAAGATTCCATCTCCCTATAAACCTACTTGGACATCTTCAGATTGACGTGGCCACTCTACTTCTGTAAAATTTCATACAAAATGAACTTTTAAGAAATCCTGTTCTTGCCACTGAAACTTTGGACTAATCATATAATACTTGCTAGGTTTTTATTAACTGTTCTATGGTGAAAACATACTGATGCAGTGGTGCTTTTGTGGAGTTTTTGTGCTGACATGTGTAAGCGCTCAAGGCCACATTAATTTTTTGTACCAAGAAATGGACTTCTCATTTTGGTTTGAGAGGGTGAGACTTTTTTTTGTGGCTACTCATGTAAATATGTAGTTGGCAGGGAACCTTTCCATTTCAGACAAGTTATTTTTAGTCTTGATTTAGATGCCATCCTTTGTCTATTTAACTAGTTGTGTTTAACATAAGTTAAAGTCACTGTTTCTAAGATGTCTTCATGCTTTCATTCCAGATGAGCTGATGGGAAAGAAAATGTAATCAATTCACAAAGCACTGTTGAATAAAGGCAGAAATTCTGTTCCAAAGATGGTGATATCTAACAAAAACTACACTGTACAAATCCGTCAGCATTATAGAGGAACAAAGGAGAGCAGGATAGGTGCTCTAGAATATGAGTGTTTTGACATCTTATAAATGTCAGTAGGAGATGAGTTCACTAGGAGAAAACAAGTCTAAAGCAATTTTAGTGCCACAGAGTAACTTTTAGAATTAGCTCTGTCTCTTGAAATACTGTTTAAGTGCTGTTTGTGTGTGCAATTAGGTATGAAAAAGGAAGTGCCAGATGACAACGTACTCATTGTACAGTGATAGCCAGTGAGAGTCCTTCTTCTTGTGCCATGGTTGCCTAACTCAGAGGGACTGTGTGTGCTGGCTGTCAGTGAAGTCAGAGGTGCCAGCTCTAATGAGGCCTCTGCTGCAAGCTGAAAGCAGTGTGAAAATGTTTCACTTCAGTATACTGCTGAACTTTCCTTCCCTTCACTGTATTTCCTTTATGGATCCATAAAATGTTTTCAGGGATAAGTTGCCTCTTTCTTCTGACTTGGCTCCAATATGTTTAACATCTTGCTGCCGCCATGCTTTAATTGTTTCCATGCTCATCTTCCACGTGAGCAGCTGCTGCAGCTTTTTACCAGTGGAAGGCAGGATGAGCTACACAAGTCAAATTCCAGCTAAATTTGGTGTCTGTTACAAAAATTTTGCATTGACTGCTAGAATTAAGTTAATTAGGATTCATGTCCTGATTTATTTACTTGTTTTAATGGAACTTCAGTTGACAGTAAGTCAGATAATGTAATAGATTAGAAGCAATCTCAATAATGGGAGAAGGAAAGCTCTATCCTATTTTACAGATGGAAAGCCATTAGGGTGTCAGCATGAGGTGTCTTATACACAAAGGTGTATCAGGCTGTCAGATAACTCTTACCAGATTTTCTGAATTCTAGTCCAGTGTTTCACCTTTCCCTCTGTCTGTTAAGAAATGTTCTAGGATTCTTGCTGGAGCACTGACACTTTATTATGTCTCTGTGCCATCTGTAGTCAGCTGCTGATATATAATTGTAGTTCCTTTTGGGATTGATTATCAAGGAAAGGCTTAAGAGAAGAAAAGAAGAAAGACGGTTGTAGCCCTGCCGTTTAGCATTACGCTGTTCCGTATTTGCTCCCACTCATGAGATAAGGAAGATACATGGTTGTGCTTCTTTCCAGTGTTCAAGAAAGATGGACTAGAAAAGAATGAACACTTCGTTTTCACTTAATTAACTTGATACCATTACCCTAAACTTGTTAAGTATGCAGGGAATTTAGGAAGCATTAAAGGTTCCATATACTTTTGTGTTCATACATTGCTTCAGAATATAAAATTATTTACTTTTGAGAAAATTAACTTTGGAAAAAAAAAAAACCCAGACACAAAAAGCATCTCAAAAGGTACCAAACAAAACTCAAAAACCTTTAGCTTACCTTTAACTTTTTGAGTAGTGCTGTCTTTAGAGCAACAATTCACATGCTTCAAGTGCTCTTTCAGACACTGGAGAGACTGCTCAACTTGTCCTAATCTTGAACCAGTAATTGGTTCAAGATTTTATTTTAAACAGCTTTTACCATATTGCTAAAATTAATGCATATCTTAATCAGCAGTATAAAAACTAGATATACTGATGAAAGAACTTTTTAAAATGGTCATGACTGCTAATACTCCTATGGCTAGCTGATGGGATATTGATGCGAAAACTGGTTGTGCATCTGACAGTCTGTAGCATGCAGAGCTTAACTTCATTGGGGAAAATTGCAATCAAAGCTCAGAGAAGAGGCAGGCAGAACAGTACCTGCTGTATTGAAGTGCCTAGCGCTGTCACTGTTGAAGTGAAATGCAGCTCTAACACACAAAAGTTATGTTATTTTGTGTGTGACTTTTGCATGACACTTAGTAAATGGAGAGGGGCAAGTTATGTGATTCTTATGGGGAATGTCGATAGCTATTGAACCCTGCCAGACAGGCATACTGGTGCTATTGAAGTATAGTCACTCATGTATAGGAATGACCTGGGAAGAACAGATTAAATTCTGGTGGCTAACTCTTGTCAGCAATGGACTTCACAAGCTTGTAAAGCAGACTTCTTGTGTATTCTGTTTTTTTAGTTGTTTAACTTTATATAGAGAAGCCAATACAGTATACTAATTGATATATAAAAAAGATGGGAGATGAGTTGAAAAACTGGGATGCTACATATATATATGTGTGTGTGCACATATATGGGGGTGTGTGTAACTGACACACTTGAACATTGTTTTGGTTTTAGTTTTGCACTTGGGTAGTAAACTTCCCAGTCCTTTTAACTTAGGCAAAAATAATAGTGAGTCTACAGAGGTTTTTGAATAAAGGTTGCTTCCTTAAACAACCTTTTCAATCAGCAGTTTTGGTTTTGTTAATTTAGGATCTGTCTGGAGTGTCCAGTGTGGCAAGTAGGTAGGCTAAACAGTGGAGAAAATGGCTTTACTCTTTCTAACATGGAGTACTTTTCTGCTCCTTCCTTCCTGCACCTCAAGCTGATAGAAGAGTGAATTCTGATAGACAAGAGTGGAGTGAGATTCTGAACAAGCTTCCTTTCAGAAAATACCTTTATTGTCATTTAAGCTCTTCACACCTCAGATCCCAAGTGGATGGCTTCTAGCTGCCTCTTTTAAAAGTAGCAATTTCTTTCACCACTTTAGCATTACTTTGCAATAATTTCTACCTTTAGAATAGAGATCTATCTAGTTGCTATCCACTGTTTTTTCACTTACACTATTTCTGAATCCTTCAAATTCTTGACTGATGCATTTTCCTATCACATAGATATTGTCAAAATAGCTTATTCCAGAAGGTAAGGAAGTTCTTGAGTACAATACAAAATGATAGTCCTGTCTTCGAAACTGAAAGCTAATGTGTTGAACGGTGTCTGCTGTTCTTCCTTCTCTGTGGGAAATCTGACTGTCCCCTGCTCCTGTTAGATGAAAAGCTCATTTAATAGCCACTCTTGCAGAAGGTTCTCTACATTTCTAAGTCTCCTGTGAAATGAGATTAGGACAATGCTGGTGTTGAAGTAGAGTTAAAATGTGTCCTGTAAGGCTTTTCTCCCGTGCTACAGCTTGGTAGTGCATGCTATAATTTGGTGGTTACTTACTGATGTAAGCCTTCCATTTTACAATAAACAGGCCTGTTTGTTTAATAGCCACCCTGTCTGATTTTTCAGTAGCAGAAATTCCTTATCTGGACTGTATGTGAAGCTATATTTTCCGTACTATATTACTACAGTTTTAATGCTAGTTACATTATCTAGCAAATGAGCACCAATGAAAAAATAAATCTAAGCTCCATGAAGCTCACAAATCCCATTATGTACTTTTTAATAAAATCCTCAGGGCAGTATTGGAGCAGCCTACCTAATGATCCACCTTCCTGACTCTTCCTAACTTAAAGCCTGGAATATAGAAAGTGATTTCAATGCCATAGCATATTTGAAATCAAGCTGTCCTTCCATGGAATACTCATGGCCTGAGGAAAATGTCACAGGGCTGCCTTCTCTTCTCACCAGGAGGTATGTTAAACTTAAAACAGAAAATGCTGTTACAAGTGTAGATGTATATAATGAAAAGCTATTTGTGTAGCCTGACCTCTTCTTTACTCTGAAATATTCACCTGTAGAAGAGAGAAAAGAGATACGTGAATTATAACAGATTATTTTGACTCAGTCTGTACCTATTTGAGGGAATCTGTTGGAATAATGTCATATACTGAGTATAAATTCTCTAGTTTATCAAATTGACACTGAAAAATAGCTGCCAACATAAGTGGCTTCAGCCAAAGATCAGTTTTTTTCTTGTCTGGGTTTGCTATCATGATCCAGACGGGTATAGGAATATTGATAGATCTAGAGGTTAACTTGTACTATGGTGCACACAGGATGAACAGTCTTTCTTTGCTGATGATTTTTCAGTGACACTGGTTCTAAAATAAACAGTGGTTGTTCTCGTCATACATTGCCATCAAAACGGAAACTAAATGTGCACAGCTCATTTTGATTTTTGACTTCATGACTAAATTTATAATTTGGATATACAGAACTTGCTCAGGCAAGTGTGAGCTTCTTGCTGACGATTTTTCTGTTCTTGCATTGCTGGTGTTCAGTGCCACCGATAATGTCTAAAACGGGTCAGCTGTACAGTCACGGCAATTGATTGCCTGCACTTCCCCTTTAAAAGTATCTTTAACTGTGACTTCACCTGTAATCATGTACTGTTTCTTTAAAGGCCATATACATTAGGTACATTTATTATTCACATCAGTGAAATGTCCTGATAGTAGGCAGGTAGTGTCTCTGCTCCAGGTACTTCTCTTTTCTTGCATTAATACGGTTTCACAGAATGCTCCTTGCTTATCAGCAACCAAGGAAATTGACTTTAAGAACTATGTAAAGATGTATAATCCTCTACATCTAATTTTTTTTTCTTTTGCAGGAAGGGTTTCTCACCATGGCCATAACACAGTTTCGACTCTTTAAAATCTGTACCTGCCTGGCAGCAGTGCTTTCTTTCATTAAAAAGTTAATATGCAGGTAAACATGTCTTATTTAATTTGGTTACCTTTTATTCTGTAATCACAGGTTCTTGTGCTTCTTTACTTCTCCCAGCACCTACCCACCACATTTCCCAGTTCTGATTTTACTAACTGCAAAACAATCAAGGCAGATAAAAACTAAGTCAAGTTCATTCTTTAATCTGCATATTCCTTCAAAGTTCAGAAGTCTCTGTGGTGCAGTTATGTGTGTATTTTGTGGTAAGGTAGTATTTTCTACAAGCTATGACAGAGTTTTAAAATTGCTTTTTAAAACTACTCTGTGTCAAACTTGAAAAAATTTGTCTTCCATGTTTTCTGGAAGTACTTAGCAAGTGACATACTGTTTTTTTAAGAGGTTAAATTGATGACAGCATCCACCGAGTCATGAGTCAGTAGGCTTTCATTATAAATGTAAGTGATCTGCATCCTGCTTTGTCAAGAAGCAGTTGCCCAAGACTTCAGATTCTTCTGCCCATTCAAGATTCTTTCAGAAATTTTGAAGACAGGGATTAAATTAAAGTTCAAGGGAACTGCTTTTTTTTTTCTTTATGAATGTGACTTATTTTTGCTTACTCTTGTATGTCATACTTAGTGTTCTTTTGATTTGTAGACCCATGAATCCAGCAGCGTTGTTCTAGAAGCATTCAAAAACCCCTCAAGAGTTACGGTTGTATAATGGTAGAGTTCAAGAGTACCTGAGGTAGATCTTCACAGCACTGTGCTGTCATCTGAACTACTGTTGCTTCTTGCCACTCTTGCAGAATGTTGTTTTACATAAACAAATAGCAGTCCAGAGGAATGTATTCTCCTTTTGTGTATATTGACTACAGCTTTGCCAGTGAGGTTAAAACATATGCAGAATATGTGGTAGACAAAAAAATGACTATTTCCTTTTCAACTTTACTTATTCTAAGAATAAAAGGAAGCTCTCAACTGGTTGGTAAATTCATTGCAGATGTAGTGAAGCTTTAAAAAGATGCTAATGCTGCATACAACTGTATAGATGTCAATCTTAGTTCTGTGATTTGGATTCCAAGTATTCTTAATTTAAGAATACTCAACTGTTCAAGTTACAAAAGAAGTCAAAACACTGAGTTGATGATTGTTTCTGTATTATGTGGACCTTAGTCTCTAAATGTTAAGATAGCTTTTATAAGCAGATAATTGTTTAGTAGGTGTAACGACAGTATTTTCCTCTGTTTTTCAACTTTTGAATGGACTAAATCCTTGAAATGAACATCTGAGGAACTGCTTAGGAGTAAAAAGTAAAACTTTCCTTCTGTGTATAACAGTTAGTTGAAAGAATGAAAATTTAAAATCATTCACATAAGCAAGTCAGTGGATCATATTAGTTCAGTCCACTAACTATAGATGTTTTTCCTGTTTAATGTCAGCTGCAAAGCATGGCTCAATAAATTTTGTTTTCCGGTAATGCACTGCTGAATATGAGTATGCCTGATAACCAGCAAATGTGATTTAATTAAATGTGCATTTTAATTCAATGGATATGAGCTAGTAATTGATTATATATTTTAGACTAGTTTTTATTTTAAAAGATCTTGCATTTTCTAGTCAGTCTAGTGTAAAGCCTATGTATAGTACTAGTCATCTCTTTAGTTAAAACTTTATTTGATAAACAGCAGCCTCCCTGAATTCACTGTTTCCAGGAAGTAAAAGGTCTAAGTATAAAAAGAGATGAAACTTTATTCTGTTTAAAATCTCTGGTTATCTTCTCCGCCTGAGAAGTCTGAATGCTGCTAATTAGTAAGGAAAAACAAAACTAAGAATTCTTGAGGCATTTGGCATTAAGAGCAGAGATCAGTATTTGTCTCATGATAGTTGTGAAACAACCTTTCCTATAAGTATCTTGCTTTCTTTGTGGAGAAAGATGAGATACGTAGCCTTCCTCTGCTGCCCTGTGTAGCATGTTCTTTTCCACATTTGTGACAGAAGCTGTTTCCTCCCACCACACCCCTGTCAGTGAAGTCATTTTGGCTAAATGAATGTTTGTTGTAAACCACTTGCTGAAGTCTTCTAGATCATATAAATAGGGAAATATATATAATTGCAGAAGTGATGGCATATAATAGTATTAAAGATATGTATGCTGTACAGGTCTGAAGGAGGAGTTTTCCAAGCTTGGGCTTCCTTTAGACATACCAAATAAATCTAGTCACCCAGAACCAGAAGTCTGTAATGTGTCTGAGGGAACAGTTTTTTCACCATCCTTTACCCCTAAACTATGTTGCTTTTCAGCTTAAAGGAGCAGTTTTTAAAGAGGCTAGTGTTAATTATATAAAGCTTGAAAATTTGATGTCAGTACCTGATCTTTGCTAAGGAAGACTCTATTGGGCTTAAAGTAGGAAAAATATATCTAAACACTCACCAGCATGCAGCGGAGGTGGTATTGCAAGCAATTAAGCTGTTCTGAATTGATGATAGAATCTTCTGTAATAGTAAAACTAATGGATATGAACTCCAGATTGTAGTTTCCTAGTTGTATTCTCATCAGTAGTAATAAATGAAGCCTAACTTTTCCAAGCTGAATAAGGTCAGTTACATGACTGTCTTGCTATGGGAGCTTACATTCCTTAGGGAGAACATGAGTGTGAGCCTGAATTTCATTCTCTTTTGTTGTAAGGTTCTAAAATATAGCAAATAATATTTGCTATATATTAATATTTGAATATTAATATCAAATATTAATATTTGAATTATTATTGTGATCTTTGAACACTGTCATTAAGTAAATATCTAGGTGGTTTATTTGTAATGCAATAGTGTTTGTCTTCAATTAAAAATATTTGATACAGTTGCCGAAATGCCTTCATTGAAACAGTGTTCTTTAAGTGGAAACATGTATTGGATTACTTGCATAATCTTGTGCTACCTCTGTTTATACTTTGAAGGAAAAGTGCTTTAGAGGGGCTTTCAAATCAAGCAGCTCAAAGTGATTTGTTAGACAGCTTAACATCTAAGACAAGTAGCTTTCTCAGCTTACAGTAGAAATGGTTATCTTTAAACAACAGATCAATAGTGTTTGCTTCATAAGCACTGACAGTCTAAAAATTGTAACTGACTATCCAAAACCAAATGAGTTAATTTGTCCATTTTCATATTTCTCAGAGTTGCTTCTCCTCTCTTTCTGCTGCAGTTGGAAAAATAAATTGCACTTTGAAATTCTTGTTGAACCACTTTAAATTCATGATGAAATTCCTTTGTTTAGCAGACTTTTACTGGCAGTAATTAATACTAGAGTTGTTAAAGCACTTAATGTTTTAGCCATGACTATTTTCAGCAGTGCTGTTCTCAGACTTCCTTTTTGTTTTTTTTAAACTTAGTGCTCATGTTTTCAGAGCTTGGAGGAATCCTACATTTTTCTTTCAGGTCTGGAAGAGGGCGAAAGTTAAGTGGAGACCAAATAACTTTGCCAACCACAGTGGATTATTCATCTGTTCCTAAACAGGTAATTGCTTAAGTGATCGATGACTTAATCACTCTGTTAAGTGATTATCTGTTTTACCAGTCCTACAACAGATTGGTATATATCTTAGAAAGATAAAACATTATTATATGCTATATGATATTAAGTGTATATCTTAGTAAGATCTAAGAAGACAGGTTTTTACTTGCAGATCATGTTAACTTGTACCATGTACTTCTATTCAGCCAGAAGTAGAAGACTGGTCTTCGTGGGATGAAGATGCACCTACCAGTGTGAAGATTGAAGGTGGCAATGGTAACGTGGCTGCTCAGCAAAATCCTTTGGAACAATTGGAACCTGATTATTTCAAAGATATGACACCAACTATAAGAAAAACTCAAAAAGTAGGTATTGCACTTTCAACCATGCTTACAGAGAGTTTTCCTTGCTTTAAAATAAGCTACAAGAAAATTGGCAGCTTATAGAAGGTGCTTCTGGCAAAGTTAAGCTGTCCTGTTGAAATGAGAATAGGTGCGGATGTCTAGTCTAACATGTTGAACTAAAAATACTGAGACTTTGAGATCTTACCAAATGGGATGCTCATTCCTGTTTGCATTTTTAGTCAGGATGGATTACAGACCTCCTGAGGCCCCTTGCAAACTGAATCTTCCTGTGGTCCTGTGAACTGGAGATGATACTGGGGTCAGTTTTCTGTACATTCAGGATCTGCAGCATTCTGTGGACTAAATTCTTTTAAGGATTTTAATCTCCCAAAATCTGGGGAGCAGAGCAGGACTGGGGGAGAGGTAGATTTCTCCTTTGTATCTAATGACATTTTTTGACCTAATAGATTGAACTTTCAGCTACTGAACAAAACTCGAAGAGTCTATGCTGTTTGAATACTGTATACTGGGTTTAGTTTAAACGTATCTGTAGGAATGACTGCAGGCACCATAAGGAACATTGCTGCTATCTTGGCCTTGTTATCACCCTTAAATATGAATTTGCCTTTGTATTTCCACCAAACATGGGCTCAATATGAACCCCAGGATCTAAGGTGGAATCTACTCATGTTACTGTTCCTATTTGCAATGCCTGGAAATGGAACTTCAGTCAAATAAGAGTCTGTGATTGCTAAATAAGATAATCTACTTTTCTTTCCTTTCTTGCATTGGTACTAGCATTTGTACAGTCAGTGGAACTGAATCTACCTCTTTTGGAAGCAGCAGAGACTTAAAGTAGGCTAAACAAAATAAATGACTAAGTTCATATCTTGAGGTCAAGACAAGTAAGGGATACGTGATCTTAGCAACTATAATAAATTTGCTAATAAGCCTTTTAGGGGAGAGCATTAGTGCATATTTTTCAGCCAAATCAGTACAGAGCTTTACCAGTTGATGCAATAGTGAATTGCACTTCAACTATTGAAACTTAAATAGTCTGCACAGTTAATCATATCTTCATAGATAGAGTTATATGGTCACCAAGGAATCTGTGCAGTGCTTTGACTTACCACTTTTCATTCCTTTTCTTAATATTTTCAGATAGTTATTAAAAAACGAGAGCCTTTAAATTTTGGAATTCCAGAGGGAAATGCAGGATTCTCTAGCAGATTAGCAGCCACACAAGATATTCCTTTTATTCACCAGTCTGTAAGTATGCTTTAAGTATTGATTTTGTATTTGACAGTTAAATGACTGTTCTGTAGGAGACAAAATAGTCTGCCAAAGGCCTGCATTGTGGAGAGCAAGAGGAACAGTTATGGAATAATGTAAATTGTTTTAAAATTGAGTATTTGGTTCAAAGCAATGAAGTAGTTAATGGGATTTTAACTAATTTATTCTAGTGCGAAACTTAAAAGTTTAGTGATAAAAAAGGTAAGAAGCTTCCAAACATTTGTATACTGGCAAATCTTCTAAAGAAACAGATGATACATTATTTTGGATTCCACACATCAGGGTCCTAACAGAAGAGTAGGATTTTTTTTTAAAAAAAAACAGCTTTTGTGTTACATTTGCTTTATTATCTTGGAGATATTTTGAAATTTCTCCCTTTTCCTTCCTTTCTGTAGGGACTGTATTCTAACAGTCTCCTAATTTTTGCTCTTTAGCCTTTGAAAAAAAAAATAGCCTAGCTACCTAACAGCCTGGCT
>NW_010168481.1:11663-11941 GCF_000695765.1 Mesitornis unicolor
CTTTCCCTTTGCCTTTTTAAAAAATGCTTCTGCTTTGATTAACACCATCCAAAATTGGGTCTAGTCAGAAAACAGTACAGAATGGTCATACCACTTCCTTAGACTGTCCATAATGAAAATAATTCAGGAAAGAGCTTCTAGTGAGTAAGAGCAGCACTCAAATGATATTGGACACACAAATATATGGATGTACATGTTGGTTTGTGCATGCAGCTTCCAGAAATCTTTGACATTATCTACTCAGTTCATCTGCTCAACTTATCTTCTCTATGCATAAA
>NW_010168482.1:0-12755 GCF_000695765.1 Mesitornis unicolor
CACACGGATGCGAGAGCCGGTAAGCAACCGCCTTCCCCGCCTCCATCCCGTTGCTTTGCGCCAATGCTCCCTGCGGGCAGAGGCAGAAAGAGGTGACGCCGCGCTACGCCATGCGCTGCCCCTTCCGGGGAGCGGTGAGAGCCGGGGCCGGGACGAGCTCCATCAGCTCCCCTGCCCTAGCGAATGTCCCTGGTGCGTGATCGGTCCTGCCCGTCCCCGCCCCGGGTGTCAGGTGCCCAGAGGCCTGTCGGAAACCGCCCTCCTCCGGGCAGGGAGGAACTTTACGTGCGAGCAGCCTCCGGCGGGGTGCGCGTCGGGGCAAGGAGGAGAGAGGGAGCAGCTCCGGGTGCGCGGATGCAGCGTGGGCACCGTAGTGTTGCTGGCAACTTCTGGGTGTGCGGGGAGGCGGGGGAGCTGCGAGCCCGGGCTGGGAAAAGCTGCTGATTTCACTACCTCTACAAAAACAGGTGATTACGGCATGGTGCGAAACAGAATTCAGTTGTCGTTTTTCAGAAATCGAACTTATAACAGCACTCCGTATAATATAAATTTTCATATATAATTTCCGTATACATCTGAAAGGTTATCATCGGAACAGAGAGTGGAAGAATGTGAAAAAAGAAGAGATTGTGTCTGCTAGGCATCTGTAACTCTCTCATAAGCTATTTCTGTTCGTGCACCTCATTGTGACCTCTGTAGGATCTAAGGTGCTCCTCTGCAGTTCACTTCTCTCACACAGGGATGCACTGTCCTGTTTCAGAAGGGTGGTAAGAAGTCTCTTCTAGGGGAATTCCTTTTGGTTTGGCATTTTTTTCATTAGATATGCACATGGCTCTGAATGCTTCTCTTGAGAAGTCACGGGCAGAAAAAACCCACCTTTTGCTGCGAATTAAAAGTGGTGATATCACGAGGTCTTGGATGGACTGTAGTTCCCAGCGAGTTTGTTCTTCAGGCAAAGACTGTCTTTGAGAAAGTTCTGTCTTCACAGAAGTGGCCAAGTTGTTGACTGTTCAAAGCTGTTGTTAATAAATAAATTGCCTTAGACTGTTGGGTCCTAGAAAATGAGATTCAGACTCATAACTTCATGAAATATTCCTAGGAGAGTGGGCTCCAGATTTGTTGTTATAGATGTTGCTGAGGCCATATATTGTGTTACTCTGTAACAGCTGGATTTTGACGTGTTAAATGCATTTCTGCCTTGTATATTGCATGTCTCAGTGCTAAAGGTATGAATAACTAAACCAAAGGCTAGTGTTGGCAAGTCCAGGGTCTCATAGCTCACAGAAGAGTGTAGGAAGCAATGCTCCCAAATGCTTTATAATGCCGTGGTCACAAAATTCATGGTTACATTTCTTCATAGTAATTTAAATAGCTGGAAGTACAGGGGGATTGTTTTGTATTGTGTTTAAAAAGAGGATTCAGTGTCTTGATCAGTCCTGCAGTCATGCGTATTGCTGATATTGTTGTGGGAATACTGTGAAGGCATTTCTCATGTGGTTTTCTCTATGTATATAAAGTATGCTCAAGGTCAGGCCTTAAGGTATTTCCTGGAAGTTAATTGCCAAGCTGAGGAAGAGTATAGCTCAAGGTGAGGAGTGTTGTGAAATCTTCGGCTGCTGAGGGAATGGCAAGGTGACTTATGCAGGAAGATACTGAGCAAATGCTGTATAAAAATAAATATTTGGTGTCTGTTTGTTGGACTTGTATGCATAATGGGTTTTTTCCTGTTCTTATCTGACTTTTGAGATTTTTTTTCTGTATCAAAGGTTACATTTTCAGTTTGTGGTCTGAAACTTAGTTTGCTGCTTTGTAACAGAAGTCTTTGTCTGTATCATTTTAATAAATAGTTAACATTTAGATTGCTATGTCAGTAAACATATTTTGCATTATAAACAGAAGCAGTCTATGAAAGCGAATGGTCTTGCTTGCACCTGAACGATCTATGTGTAGTGGTTTAGTACTGTTGTTGCATAGGCATCCCTCTTATAAAAATCCAGCGTTTTAAATCTTATGTGGGTGATGGCACTTCATGGTAACGCTGTGAGTCAGGCACCTGTTCAGACACAACTCATTGCCTACTACTTCCTAGCGGCAGCTCTAAGTGACTCACAGTTCAGCACACAACATATGGAAGTGCATTAGGAAAGCTGTGGGCACACTACATAATCAATGTGGCAAGTATCTTCCTCTTCCAGCATCTCTGAACCACTGTTAAAAGGCCTTCAGAGATGTCTAGCTCACTCCTTTGATACGGAAAGGAGCTTGGATAGGCTGCAAAGATCATTCGACTCATCCTGGAGGGAAAAGTAAATTGGAAATAGGCTCAAAGGCAGTCTGTGCATAGCTTCACTGGGATGAACAGCCTGTTGGCCTGCAAGGGTATGAAATGTTAGCCACAAATCATTATGCTCAGCTTTGATATTCTGGGTAACTCAGCGGACATTCAAGCAAGCCCTGTGAGCTGACTGTGTTGGTTTCATAGCAGTTGGTGCTGCTATGAAACATGTGCTACAATCTTAGCAAACCTACAAAAGAGAAGTTAAATATCATAACTATCCAAGTAGAAAGAATGGTCTAAAGCACACTGAATCCTACTTGTTGCGCCAGACATTCCTGGGGCTTTCTTTCCTATCTGCTCATAGCGTGAGACATCCTGAATCATCTAGTATAGGGCAGGAGGTCAAAGACTTCATTATGAAATCAACTTACTTAATATAAGCATCATACTGCTGAAGCATGCCAGGTTAACCAGTATTTGTGCTGGTTGACCACACTTTATCCTGTGTGTAACAGCACTATCAGTTTTTCACCTGCACTTTGCTCACCTAACCATTAGTATACAAAATAGTCAGAATCCACTAAACTAACGCCTCAGATTATTTTTTTCTAAATTTGATGTCACAAAACGAGCTGCATTCTTTATAGACAACTGCATAGACTTCAGATGAACTGCTAATTTGTATGTCGGAAACGTCAATTAAATTTAATTCTCCTTTTTTTGGTCACCTATTTTATGAACCACAAGAAGTAAGACAGAACAGGAATTTGTCATCAGAAAGAAATAGAAATTGATTGTTGCAACCAGTTCCTTACCCAATTAACAAGTGTTCCTATTAGAGGTTGTGGAGTCTGAAAGCTTTATGAAATTAAGCAGCAATTATTGCCAGAAAAATCATTACTTTTTATAGGAAGAGCAGGAAAGTTAACCCTTCTGCCCTAGTGGGACTTTGCCTCTGTGAGAAATAGGACTACAGGGAGAAAAAAATCTGGAACCGGAGGATTTGCAAGGAATGATGCTTGCTTGCTTGGAAGTCTTTGAAGTTTTACAGACCTCTGTGCTGATTTTAGCCTCTCATTTGTTTCCGTTAGCAACACAGCTCCTTGTCTTCGTTGTGGAAGTTGGTTTTATCAGTGATGTTATGTATTGCAGGTATCTCTCTTTTTTCAGTATTTCAGCTGAATCGCCGAAGAACAGGTTATACAACAACAGCTATTTCTTTTATTTCTGCCCTCTCCTGTCTTACTGTGCCCTGGAATGCTGATTTTGCTGGGAGACTTGTGGATTTCCTAAAGGAAGGAGGTGGCACTGTTTTTCCACACTGCATCTAGAACATCCTTTTAGTGGGTCACTGGAAAGACGTTGTTCTATGTTGCATAAGTATATTTCAGTGACTGCCTAAGGCTATTGCTTGCAATCCAAGACATTCTAACATTGGTGATACTTTGTCCATTACGTTAAAAATGCTTTTCTGCTGAAACTGAATGGTGTTACCGAAAAAGGGAGAGGGAGGAATTGTGTTATGTTTTTTGACACAAGAAACCACGAGAGAAAAGAACTGTCAGCAGCTCACAGATGCATGATTCAATGTTCAATCATGTCAGTCTGTTTTTCAGGACATTCTCTTAAAAGTAACTAATATCTTTGTCGGCAGAGCATATTAATAAATCTGGCCATGTGTACAGCTCAAATGCATAGACTTATGGTGTAAGTGGCACAAACATACCGCATCTTGACTTCAAAATAGTCTGCATAAAAATGAATGAGAAAATAGGTGAAGGTCAGAGGTTTCCTCTGCGCTCTGAAACAATGGGAGAAGCCAGTAGTTTTTACATTCATATTCTGCATAGGGAGTAAAAGGTTCTTGTATGTGTTGTGTTGGATATTATCTGCATATTTTAGTCATTTATCAGTCTTAGCTAACCCAGTAGCAGTCTGATTTTATTGATGTAGCTGCTTAGTGCAGGAATGTTTGTATCTGTTCCAAAAGGAAAACTGTCCCTAGAAAACGGCCAGTCAATGATATTTAAGTAGGTACATTAACTCTCTGCAGTCATCCAAATATTTGCAGAACAGTTTATTACCTGTGGGAAAACAGGCTCTTGTGTCACCCACATTTTCTTTAGTTGAAAATAAAGCTCAGTGTTGTGATGTAAGATACAGCACCGAGTGATGTAACTATACATACAGAACTTAGGTTTGGCAGATCTGTGAATGGAGGATCTTCTCTGTGCATCACTTCTCCCTTTCAATACCCAAGGAGGCGAAGATGCTGCTATCTGTATGCCACTGACACAGTCTGCAGAGAGACCTCTAGGCAGTGTGCTGGGAGGTGGGTGGAACCAGTCCTTCGCAGGAGGCGAAGAAGAGGATGTAACCTTGACCCACTTCTAAGAGAGATGGTTGTATAGCTCAGCAGCTGCTTCTGAGAGCTAGTGGAGCCTGGGACCAAGTTTTGGCAGCATTGCTTAAATGAATCCATGGAGCTAAAGATCAGTGTTAAATTCTGAACCATTACTGAGACAGGCTTTTCTAGAGTCAAGCTTGGTAGCTCTTACTATG
The DNA here is from genome assembly GCF_000695765.1 of Mesitornis unicolor. Classification (NCBI taxonomy): domain Eukaryota; kingdom Metazoa; phylum Chordata; class Aves; order Mesitornithiformes; family Mesitornithidae; genus Mesitornis; species Mesitornis unicolor. The sequence goes on from NW_010168482.1 coordinate 4,841, forward strand.
AAGAGCAGCTTTTCCAGTGAAAGGTGTGGGGTTCTCAGGAAGTGGCTCCTTGCAGTGCTGCTTATCATTGAAAGGCCATTCTGTTGGTTTTGGTTGATGGAGGTTTTTTCTGTGCGCAAGAGAATGATCTTGCTGTGACATTCAGCGCTTTGTTGGTTTTTTTTCCAGAAGGGACTACTTAATACTAGCTGAATCACTTGCCGTAACAGCGAATGGTTGTTTCAAAAAACATGTTGACAGATGAACATGCTGTTTCTTTTTGGAGAGAACCAACAGAAAGCAGTTTGCTATTTAGGCTGGTTTTTAGCATATTGTATATCAAACTGAAGTGTGCGTATAAATGATTGTGTGCTGTGCCAATGCATCGCCTGGCATTTCAGAAAGAGCTGAATGAGTGAGGTGCTTGTATTTCTAACCTATTTTTCACTGAATTCACCTAAATGTTTACTTCAAAGTACAAAAATATAGGTATCTGCAGGTGATCTAAAGGTATTATAGGTGATTTATTAGCATGAAACCATCCTTTATCTTCATCTGGCAATGGCTGGACATGCCCTGTTTCATATTTGTTGAGAAAATTTAGTTCCATTATGGGTAATTAAAAGAGGTTTTTTGCATTTGATGATTTGGCTATTTTAGTGAAGACTGACCTCTTTATGGATTGAGATGCATCTTTGTTCTAGGATTCTATAGTCAGACTATTAAAATAGAGTAATTCTGTTTTAACTTCGTATTAAAGAAAGCTTTTCTATCATGGGATGAATGCAGAACAGTGCTCTCAAAGATAGTTTGTAACAAGTGGAACTATGCCACATTTTAGCTTTTGTATTAGCTAATACTTCTAGATATGTCCCTATCCCAGTGAACTCAAGTGCGTGATTTTGATGGGAACCACATCCAGGCTTTACATCCCACCAAAATACCAAACAAATGGATAATTACTTCTGAAATAACCTACTATTAAAAATCTGCAAAGAATAAATCATTGTTAATGCCCCAAGTCCGTGTTATTTATAACAGAACCTAAGCTTTGAATTAGTTAAAATAGTTAAAATATTGACAAATGCTCCTGACAGCAGTGAAGGTAGTGTGTTATGACCAATTCTCTTGGAATTTAAAAACACGTTACAAAGTGGAAAGTACTGTTTCAAAGTAACTAATGCTACAAACTGGAAACTAATGATTAAACTAATACTGAATTTAGGCAGTGACTTGTTTATAAATCTAAAAAGCTCATTCAGTATTTAAAACCCACTTCTGAAGAACTGAAGCAGCCTCACGATGATAATGAGTTGAAATTCAGTCCTCATGCTCTGCAGTCAGCTAGCTTCTGGGAGGCACTGGTACTCTGAGCTCCTCTTTAGGGCTGTGTCATCTTTAGAAGGTTTAATCCATGCAACTCCCACTGGGGTACCCGCAGTCACTGTGTGCATCCTTTGGCAGAGCACGGTCCTGCTTGGCTTTGTTATCTTTGCAGGTACAGTGGTCTCACGTAGTCAGGTTGTACTGGTGAAGGTCAAACCACACTAAACAGGCATTTCAGAGTCTTGTCACAGGAATGCACTGCCCAGGCTGTGAGCTGACTTCACACAAGGCATTGCAAACACAAACTGTGTAACTTCAATAATTCATCCTGCACTTGAGCTAATATGCCTTGCTGTGCAGCCTTGTGTACCACCGTTCGTTATCACGGTTATGGAGCTTGCAGACTTCGCTGGGTCGTGCCTCTGGCTCTGAGCACAGGCAGAAGGGCCTTCGTTGCTCCACATCCATCCATCCTGGCTATTGTTTGAAACGTGGCAGTCTGCATTGAAGAGTTTGTGATGAACTGTGATATTAGACCTCTCAGAAAAACGTGAGAGTTTGTGTGTGCGTCCTCCAGATCTTATCGTGCAGCCTCTGTGTTATTACCCTACTCTTGAGGTACTTGACATGCCTTGATATATTTATTCTATCTTTGTGTACTACTATTTGCACATAAAGTTAAAATTGCGCTCCCTGCTTTTCACTTCACTGATACTTGGTGCTATGCTTGCTAGCCTGAACAGAAAGAATGACTTTCAATGCCTGTTAAAACACTGATTTTCTCATATTATTTTTTGTGGCTGAGGATCTTTGACTTAATAAAGCTGAATTTTACGAAGGATTAATAATAATAAACTGGATCATGTAGGAAAACAAGTGTTTTTTGAGGAGAAAATGAGACTTGATGAGTGCCGTTTCTAATGAAATCAAGGAAAGTTTCTTAACTATTGAATGAATGTTAAATTCTTGTATCTTGATAATGACTCTCAGAAAACTCATCATTAGAAAAAGCTTGATTTGCATGCTACATGTCCAGACATTTCTTCTTAATCAAATATCGCCTAAATCCATCTTAGTTGATGTGTCTGAGATTGTAAAGTACAAAAATGCATGTCTACTCTTAGAATTTAAAGCACTTTAATAGACTAACGCGGCTCCAAGCTAGCACTGCTACTTATCCCCTGTGGTTGGGGTTGGAGTGTAGTTCACCGTATCAGCATAACTGTTTTGTCTATGTAAATATATTTAGTTTCAGTTACACAGAGAGGTTTGGTATTTGAATTTCTCTTTCCTCTTGTATAGTGAAAAATAAGTGTTTTTCCATAAGACAGAGTCATTCATCAAGACTGGGAAGTTCTTCTTAGGCACTGTACAAGTTTTTAGGGTGCATTCTCAAAGCCAGCTCACGTCAACCTAGGACAGCACTGCCTTGGAAAGGGGCTCTTGTCTGTTTTAATGGCTTCAAGTTTCTCCCACCTCTCTCACATTCTGAGTTTGAGAAGGAAGTAATTAATTTTAAAAGTCTATTTGATTTTAATTTGGATCAGCTACAACTTGCCTTGAAGTCACTGGTGTCAACAAAGCGGAGGTACAAAGAAGTATGGTGAGGGTAAAAGGAGCCCTTGGGCTGTATTGACCAGTTGAAGGTGGCTGTGAAGCTGCCCCATGAGGACCATTATGCACAGAGGCATTCCAGGGAGCTGACTGACCTGCCTACGGCGGTGCTTTTTAGTGAGGCTTAACTTTCTGCATTTTAATCACTTATAATTCCAGCCAGTAAGTCCACATGTTAAGGATAATATATGGGAGTGCAGTCATAAGACATCCCATGTTCTTTTTACGCTTTTTAAAAATCATGCTGCTACCTGCAACAGCCAATATAGTTGAGTATTTTTTGACATTTTTGTAAAAGTGATACAAATTCATTCTAGTGCTGCTTCTTTATTTACAGTGTCTGGTTTTTAATGTGTTTCCTCTTTTACTTGCAGTGATTCTTCTAGCCTCTTGCACTGTGACTTGACTTATGTGGTCTGCAGAGCTTCTTCAACCTTCCAAAGCTCTGACACGATTTTGAGGAAGTGTGAGTTTCTGCAGTTACCAGATGTCTCCTCTTTAAAATACTTGGTGTTATACTTTAAAAAAAATATATTAATGCTTCTTTAGGTTAAAAAAATCACTGAAATAACTTATGTTTATAACTTTTTAAAATTCTTAGAGGCAACCAAGATGAGAAATGCCTGGAAGTAAAAGGTTCCTTAATGTATCCCTGTGCCAATGCCAAAGAGATTTTGACAGGAGGGTGCCATATGCTTCTTTAACAAAGACCTCTTTGGGAATACTGACCCAACCAAACCACCAATTAGTGGCTTTTGTGTTTCCCGCTTGCTGCACTAACATTTTTGCATCTGACCAGCACCTAGACTGGAAGGTCTTCAAGGTGTGGAAATAGCCAAAAGAAGCATATGATCCATATCTCATGCCCTCCATAGGGAAGCATCTCAAGAGCACTCTCTGAAATGTCCATTTCTTCACTAGGCTTTGGAGAAAGTCTGTAAGGGAAAAAAAGGAACTTTCTTGCTCAAAAGCTGCAAACTGAAAAAGGGAACTGAATAGAAATACATTTCTGCTTGCTTCACTTTTGAACAGTATTTTTTTTATAGATTGAATGACTGGAATATTTTGCTGCTTGTCATACTTGTTTGCATAATTTGGACTAAGATCAGCCTTCCATTCATCTATCGTAAATCTCCCAGTTCTAGGGAAAAGTAAAAAAATACACCAGTAATGGGTAAATAAGTGAATAAATGGTTTTAAAATGTATGCTTTTTTAGCTCTTATATTTTTAATTGTTATTCCCAAGTCACACAGAGCATATGAATGCAGAGTCTCATTGAAAATTTTATTTCTGCTTCAAATCTGAGCTGCAGGGGCAGAAGACGAACATATGTGCTCTGTACTGGCCAAGCTTTTAGCAGCCTACCACATCTACAGTGGTCCAGATGAAGAAGGGTTTCAGGTGGATGCTGGTGTAGGCTAAAGCAAAAATATTTCATTATTATTGTCCCATGCGGCCTTTCTGCAGTTTGTGAATAGGCAATGAGCAGGCTCTCCTGCCAAGCTGATCCTTTACACCATGTATATAAAATTAAATTGTTTATAGAGAACTGATTCCATTAGCACTGCAACCACAACTGACGTTGATGTCTTGGATGTATAATGTCATGCTCCATTCTTTTTGTCACGAGATGTGCAAGCATTTTGAATACCTCGTGTCAAAAAAGCAGGTCTTGCCATTGAATTCACAGAGCTGTGCCATACCTGATGATGAGAGTAAAAATCTTGAAAATTAGCATAAAGAAAATATTCATTGAGTTTGGGAAGTCGTACATATAAGTGGAGTAAGATTAATTTAATAAGGTAGAATGTGTATACCAGTAAGGGCTTTTGCAAGTAAAACAGGATTATTCTGATTAATTCTGAATAATTCTGATTCTACTTAAATGAATTTAATGTCTCCTGTGATACTTGCACTAATGGTTAAAATTAAAGACTGATGTAATAGATACTGGTAGCTTTTGGAAAAAACGAGGCGGATCCAAATACAGAATTCAATAGTTGAGAAATGCAGCCGGCTAAAACCACAGTAAGATTGTTTTTCTCTAACTCAGAGTCCGTTGGCCTCTAGAGAGAGGTGTGCTGAGAAAATGTCTTTGCTGAACCCACTCTTCATGCTTTTGCAAAAGCAAAAGGCGTATTTATTACCACATATAATGTTTTTTCAACATTCAGGATCAAATTTGTTTCAATTGAGTGCACGAAAGTGAAAAACAGCATTCGAAGCTTCATTTTCCTCTTTCCAGTATAATTTAAATAATTAATTTCCCTTTCAGATTTGGGGGTTTCTTTTTTGGGGGGGGTTTTTTGCTGATGACCACATGTCTAAACACCGTGACTTGTTCAGAGCTGTGCAAGGAGCAGTTACTATCAGTTGATTCTTCAGAGTTCATTTTGATTGCTGTTGGAGTCAGCAAGCTTTGCAGGTGCAATCAATGCATGATGCTTGAAATATTTTCTCTGCTTTATATCACTGATACAAGTTTGCGTGCAAAGTTTTATTTGTAAGTATAGGCTTAGCAGGAAAAAAGATGCCAGATTCACACAGTTTGTTTGTCAAAACATGCTCAAAGAGCATGAACTTTTGAGTTTTTCACTTAATGCTTGAAAGCTGAGGGTTTCTTAAAGCTGCTGTAAAAACAGTAAAATAATTTTTTATATTATGTTCAAACCCACTGTAATAACATTGGAACAGGTCAGCTAGTCCACAGCTGTCCTGTAAGCCTCCATTCATTCCCAGTTTAAACTGTAGATGTCTGGTAAATTTCAGATTGTTATTAAATATCTAAGTAGTGTGATACCGACGGAATGAGTGGGTACAGACATGAAAACTCACATGAGATTTGAATCTCTTTCTAATCTGAATGGCTTGCCTTTTTTTTTTTCCTCTTTTCTTTTTTTCTCCAGCACATGACCACAATCAGCGTATCAATATTCAAGTTTCCCTTGGGCTGATACACCTTGAGACAGCTGGCTGCAAACATCGAGCATTGGGTTGATACTGTCCTTTGCAGTCACATGGAGACTTTGGAGGAAAAGAGTGATCTCCTTGGTTTGCAGACAGAGAACGACATGGAGCAACCCTTTACTGTCAGCTCGTTGGTATGTATGATGAAGAAATGCTTTAATGGCTGAGCGCCCTCTCTTTCAAATAGGAAACAATTCAGGAGAGCCGTTTCGCAGCATTGGCTGTCAGCTACAAGAGTCTTTTCTTGCACGTTGCCTGTTCTTCCTGATTGTTTTGTTGGAGTTTATATTTTTATTTCTATATATGTGGTTTATGGGTTTTAGCTTGCTCCAGTGGTCAGGTTTTTAAGACGCGAATGTTTTGAAAAGAAAGAGTATAAACTTTTAGCAAAGTAAGAGGAAACAACTTGCAGTAGCCAATTATTTAGCTTCTTAACAGGAGGGTAATGATTATAATCAGCAATGCTGCTTCTTCAGTAGTGCTAACTTCCTAGGCTTTAACTGCCTTGTTTAAACCTGGAAATGAACATCTGAAGTGAACTGTTGACTGACCAGGGAAACTTACTACTCTTCATTAGTTGGACTATACCCAGCAGTCATACCCTGTACATCACATCATAGGAGTTTGAGTATTCAGGCCCTCCAGCAAATTGTTTCAATAACTGAAGGCAGAACCTTACAGAATTTCATGTGTGGGAGATTCTAAAGAGGAAACACTTTGTGCTTCCTTTGATAATTTCTACAGGGGTATACTTAATTTTATCTTGAACTTTTTTCCCTAGTATTTTTTTTGTCATCTGAAGATTTGGAGGGGGGGGGATAAGATCACTTTTAATTTGTAATTGCAATCACAATTTATTTGCAATTGAGAAACATGCTGAAATGTTTCAACTGTGGCTAGCGGTGGGGAAACCAATGCCTATTCTGAGAAAAAGGCTGAAGATTTCCCTTGAGTTTCCTGAATGAGATCACTTACTGAAAGTGAAATGTGATATCTGGTTCTTTTTGCTAACCTCTCTGTTCTTTTTCAGAAAAAGTTAGTAGCTATTCCTGACCATACAGACGTCTCTGTGACCCCAGAAGAGAGAGTACGTGCCTTAAGCAAACTTGGCAGCAATATCACAATCAATGAAGATATCACTCCACGTCGTTACTTTAGATCTGGAGTAGAGATGGAGCGAATGGCATCAGTATATATGGAGGAGGGAAACCTGGAGAATGCTTTTGTTTTTTATAATAAGTTTATAACGTAAGAAACCTTTCTTAGTCATCACAGCTTATAATTCTGGGTAAACTGAAATGAAGAGTTGCAGTGAAAACAGGGCACCCCTTTAGACTAGGAGAGAAATAGAAAAATGTTCAGCATTTTCTTGTAGGATAGCTTTGTTCTTTTGAGATCTTTACTCTTTCCACAGGCTTTGTTATAATTTAATCTCAGTTGTCAGTATGATAGTCCTATCCATCTATTAACTGCCAGGCATGAACTAACCTAAGGTACAGAGGTTTAAGTTTCCTGTACCAAGCTGTACGATGAGCACTGTGTCCCACAGATTATTCTGTGTCTATCAGCATGCTGGTTAAATACAGTACATGACTTAAAAACCAATGTTTAGATAAGATTTCTGAGCCTTTCATAGTTAAGCCTTATGAACTTCTGCCAATCTTAAAGATGGTAGTATTGCACGGCACTTAAAGACATGAAAAAATGGCTTTTTCCCTCTTTCTACTTTTCTTCCTCAAAAAGATTAAGCATGATTTATTGCTGCTTACAGGAGTAAATGCAAAGTCCACAATAAATGTTCATTATATGATTATTCTCTCCACACACACAAAAAAAACCCAAAACAACACATCCAGACAGCGTTCATTACAACTCTCAAAATAACCAGCTGAAAAATATATCAGTGACAGATTTACACTTTCTAGCTAGCTAGTTTAGCTGGAGGATTGATTGGTTTGCTTTCTTACTTTGGAAAGTGGGGTTTTTATATGTATACTTCAAATTTTTTTCATGATAGGAGACCTCTTT